>NC_069503.1:226029276-226156776 GCF_027579735.1 Bombina bombina | reverse complement strand
GCTCGACACCTGCGCACAGAGCCTTAAAGGGACAGATTACCGTAATGTGTACGCAGCACAACCTTAAAGGGCAGCTCGACACCTGTGCACAGAGCCTTAAAGGACAGATCACCATAAGGTGTACGCAGCGCAACCTTAAAGGGCAGCTCGAAACCTGTGCACAGAGCCTTAAAGGGACAGATCACCGTAATGTGGACGCATCGCAACCTTAAAGGGCAGCTTGACACCTGCGCACACAGCCTTAAAGGGACAGATCACCATAATGTGTACGCAGCATAACCTTAAAGGGCTGCTCGACACCTGCGCACAGAGCCTTAAAGGGACAGATCACAGTAATGTGGATGCAGCGCAACCTTAAAGGGCAGCTCAACGCCTTTGCACAGAGCCTTAAAGGGACAGATCATCGTAATGTTCACGCAGCGCAACCATAATGGGCAGCTCGGCACCTGCGCACACAGTCTTTAAGGGACATCCACACAACCTTTAGTGGTTAAACACACATAGTTTTAAAGGGAGTGATAGTATGCATCCACACACAAAGCACACCGCGTTAAAGGGACAATCTGTCTTAAAGGGACAGGGGCACGTGCACAGAAACCGCACTCACAGCCTTTAAAAGAACAACTTGCACCATGCACACAGTGTTAAAGGAACAGCTCACACCATGCACAGTCTTTAAGGGACAGGCACACCTAGCGCAACCTTAAAGGGCAGCTTGGCACCTGATCACAGTCTTAAAGAGGCAGGCACACAACCTTTTAGTGAATTTAAACACACAGTTTTAAAGGGAGCGATAGTATGCATCCCCAAGTGATGCACCCAGCCTTAAAGGGACGCTCTCTCTTAACGGGACAGTGGCACGTGCACGCACACCAACACACAGAGCACTCTCAGCCTTTAAACGGACAACTTGCACCACACGCATACAGCCTAAAGGGGACAGATCACCCTAATGTTCACAAAGCGCAACCTTAAAGGGCAGCTCAGCACCTGGGTACACAGTCTTTAAGGTACAGGCACATACAACCTTTAGTGGTTAAACACACACAGTTTTAAAGGGAGTGGTAGTATGCATCCAAACGCAAAGCACACTGCCTTAAAGGGACGCTCTGTCGTAAAGGGGCATGTGCACAGCCTTTAAAAGGACAACTTGCACCATAACCACACAGTGTTAATGGAACAGCTCACACCATGCACACCTAGCGCAGCCTTAAAGGGCAGCTCACTGCCTGCTCACAGTCTTAAAGGGGCAGGCACACACAACCTTTAGTGGGTAAAGTCACACCACACGCACACAGTCTTAAAGGGAGCGATAACAGTATACATCCGCACGCAATGCACACAGCCTTAAAGGAACATCTCACACCATGTACAGTCTTTAAGGGGCAGGCACACAGGATTTTAAGCACACCCAAATTCACACAGCCTTAAAGGGGCACCCAGTATTAAAGTGACAGACACAAACGCAGACTTTAAAGGGGGAGCTCACACCAAACACACACAGTTTTAATGACACAGGTGCACAAACACAGCACACACAGCCTTAACAGCACAGATCACATTACGCTTGCACGTACGTTAGATTTTTCTCTGCATAAATGTTTTGTAGGTGATCAATTTATATAGCCCATATAGGTGAGTTTTTGTAAAAATGTATGGTTTAGCTTATTTTTAAATAACATTTTGCTGATTTTCAGGCTCCTAACCAAGCCCCAAAGTTTTAGATGCATACTGATGTATACAGACTTCAGACTGCTTCTGTTTGTTTAATGGGTCTTTTCATATGCAGGGGAGGTGGTTCAGCTATCTGCCCCTTTCAGTGGGTGCCCAAGGCTTATCCCATTAACAGTGTTTACATTGGGAGAGTCTTAGTAAGTTTTTAAAAGGTTTTTATATCCGTATCTGTGCATGTTATCCTTTATAGCAGTGTCTATTACATGCAGTTATATGAAAATTGGTGTATACTGCCCCTTTGAATAGAAACATATTTGCAATATACACATATTAGCAATATTTTAGTGTTAGCCTTTTTCTCTGCATCTGAAGTGAAGCTAGATAGTCTCAGTGCACCAGAAGTTTAAATACTGCAGGTGCTCAGCGTGCCAGTGGGGCTTGTATCATGTTAGCAATTAACAAATTGAGTCATTACCAGATGGTACAAGCACCATAGGCTCTCTAAACAAGTGCTGAGTTTAAAATGCTGGTGCACAGTGCATAATTAAATAAACTTTTGAAACAGCTATAGCTTTTATTAGAAGCATTTTTGACACTACATGTATAATACAAAAATGCTTCTATTCGAGACTGAAATGTATCAATGTGGATTCCAATTTTGGCTGAAATGTCCCTTTAAAATTTGGGATTGAGATATTATTCACAGTCTTTAACCAAGCTTGATGTTTTTATCCCCAGGAAGGCAAAGGAGAGCTAGATTTTTTTTTAGGTGATTTAACCCCTTAGCTGCTGGGCCATTTAAAATGTAAACCGTTTTTCTGTGAGGAACCCACACAAATTATACCTAATTGATTTTTTCAGTATGCTTAGCATTTTTAGAAAATAACTTTAGTTTGCAGAAATATCATAAGACTTTGTGAAATGGCTTACATTGTAAATAGCAGCACACAAGTCATTATTCCCTAATTATTTCAAACCCAAACTTTGAGCTTGTTTCCATTGAGCCGTAATTAGGTTTGTGTGCTCTCGCAAACCGATAAATAAGCTGTCGGAAGCAATATCGTTTATCGACTGCTTCCAACGGCCCGTTATAACTCAATTTCGGCAACCAGACTCTGACTGCCAAAAACATTATCGTGTCCCATACAAAGTATCAGAAGCCGCTAATCTTTAAATAATTCCTGGTTTCCAATGCCCACGCAAACCGTTACTACACTGTCGGAGGCTGCTGATACAGTAACAAAAATTACACCCAGCTCAACTAGGTGTAAAACAGTAAAAAGGTGCTCTTTGAGACCTTTTCTCCCATTGAAATCTAACCTGACATGCCATCCCCCCCACATTGCAATTTAAAATAAATCTATTAACCCCTAATCCGCCATGCCCCACAACGCAAACTAGCTATTAAAACTTTTAACCCCTAATCTGCCATGCCCCCATATCGCAAAGTATCTATTTTACCATTAACCTCTAATCCGCCATGCCCCCATATCGCAAAGTATCTATTTAACCATTAAAGGGACACTGTACCCAAATTTTTTATTTTGTGATTCAGATAGAGCATGACATTTTAAGCAACTTTCTAATTTACTCTTATTATCAAATTTTCTTCATTCTCTTGGTATCTTTATTTGAAATGCAAGAAAGTAAGTTTAGATGCCGGCCCATTTTTGGTGATCAACCTGGGTTGCTCTTGCTGATTGGTGGATAAACTCATCCACCAATAAAAAAGTGCTGTCCAGAGTTCTGAATACAAAAAAAAGCTTAGATGTCTTCTTTTTAAAATAAAGATAGCAAGAGAATGAAGAAAAATTGATAATAGGAATAAATTAGAAAGTGCCTTAAAATTGCATGCTCTATCTTCATGAAAGAAAAAATTTGGGTTCAGTGTCCCTTTAACCCCTAATCCACCATGCCCCCACAAAGCAATCTAGCTATTTAAACTATTAACCCTTAATCTGCCATGCCCCCACAATGCAATTTACCTAATAAATCTATTAACCCCTAGTCCGCCATGCCCCCACAACGCAATCTAGCTATTTAAACTATTAACCCCTAATCTGCCATTCACCCACATCGCAATTAACCTAATAAATATATTAACCCCTAATCCACCATTCACCCACATCGCAATTAACCTAATAAATATATTAACCCCTAATCCACCATTCACCCACATCGCAACTGACCTAATAAATATATTAACCCCTAAACCTGCCAAATCCCACAACACAAATAACTAATCACTAAGCCCCCTAACCTAACACCCCCTAAATTAACCCCATTACATAAATTAAAATAATCCTAAATTACAATTAATATAAAAAAAACTAACATTACTTTAAAAACTAACCCGTGTCACTAACTGTCTTTCTCACATCGCTTCCTGGATGTCCTCTCACTACCTCAAGCTAAAGCTCTCCAAAACTGAGCTCCTTTTTCCCACCCTTCTTCCAAAATCTCAACCCCCAATCTCTCTATAACTGTCAAGAACTCCATCATTACCCCTACCCCGCATGCCCAATGTCTTGGGGCCACTCCTCACATTTAGTCCTTGGCTAAAGCCTGCCGCTGCCACCTTAAAAACATCTCTTAAAATTAGATATTTCCTTACACAAGACACAACTAAGATTTTAATCCACTCTCTCATCCTTTCCCGTCTCGATTACTGCAACTCTGTCCTCTCTGGTCTCCCCAGCTGCTGCCTAGCTCCTTTACAATCCATAATGAATGCCTCTGCCAGGCTCATCTTCCTTACACGTCGCTCTTCATCTGCTGCACCTCTCTGCCAATCCCTTCACTGGCGTCCTCTTGCCTCTAGGATTAAACACAAAGTTCTCACTCTGACATAGAAAGCCCTTAACTGCACTGCTCTCCCCTATATCTCAGACCTTGTCTCCAGATACTCTCCCTCCCGTCCCCTTCGCTCTGCTCATGACCTCCTACTCTCCTCCTCTCTTGTCACCTCGTCAAACTCCCGTTACAGGACTTCTCCAGACTGGCTCCCATCTTGTGGAACTCTCTGCCTCACTCCACAAGACTCTCTTCTCGTTTTGAAAGCTTCAAGTGCTCTACTGTTCAGGGATGCATACAACCTATACTAACCTTTCTTTATAACAGTTCCTCTCCTCCATTGCTATCCCCTGAACCCCCTTAGCATGTAAGCCTAAGAGTCCAGCTGTTTGTAGATCACCTTCTTAAGAGCTCACTACAACAGTGCGACTCTTGACAGGGCCCTCTACCCGTTTGATCCCTATAAATGTTTTGTTGTACTCCACCTTTGTTTATAGCGGTGCAAAATCTGTTTGCGCTCTACAAATAACCAATGATGATGATGATGATGATAATAATAATAATAATAATAATAATAATAATAAAGAAAAAAAAAAGAAAAAAATTTAAATTAATCTAAAATTACAAAAAGTAAAAAAGTCTAACATTACATAAAATAAACCAAATTTAAAAAATAAAAAAATTAAACCGAATCCCTATGAAAATAAAAAAATAAGCCCCCCCAAAATAAAAAGACCCCCTAATCTAATACGAAACTACCAATAGCCCTTAAAAGGGCCTTTTGTAGGGCATTGCCCTAAGTTAACAGCTCTTTTACCTTTAAAAAAAACTAAGTTCCCCCTAACAGTAAACCCCCCCAACCACCAAACCCCCCAAAATAAAAATAAAAAAACTAAAACATCCTAAACTACCCATTGCCCCATAAGGGGCATTTGTATGGGCATTGCCCTTAAAAGGGCATTCAGCTCTTTTACTGCCCTTTAAAAGTGCATTCAGCGCTTTTACAATTGCTCAAAATCCCTAATCTAAAAAAATACCTAAGTCTAACCCCCAGATAGGTACTCACGGTTCCTGAAGTCTGCGGTGAAGTCTTCTTCCAAGCAGTGACATCTTCTATCTTCATCCAGGACCGCGGAACTGAAGACCGGCGACCGCGGAGCCAAGGAGCGTGGAGGATCCTCTTCGTACGATCACCACCGTACACTGAATATTGAATGCAAGTTACAAGTTTAAATATGGAGTCACTTGCCTTCCTATTGGCTGATTTGATTCTTCAAATTCAAATCAGCCAATAGGATGAGAGCTACTGAAATCCTATTGGCTGTTCAAACCAGCCAATAGGATTTCAGTAACTCTCATCCTATTGGGTTCATATCACTCTGTGTTTTATGGGCGAATAGGTTCTCTAAAAGTGCCCCCTCCCCCTCAAGAAACACTGCACTGATGTGTACTTGTAGCATTACCATGGTGATCACCTGAAATTTAGAGGGGGGTGTGACTCCTAATTTGAAAGAAGAAAATTCCCTCTTTCACATGATGGGTCACATATCCCTGTAAGATGCAGGTGATCGCTCTTAAAGTGGCAGTAACCTGAAGATGCACTTAAAGGTACTGTTTCACTGAAGGGGAGGGTGTCCCTAATAAAGCCGATCTCTCCCTTATTTATGGAAGATTGCAGACTCCTTTCCCCTCTCCAGTGCAGGGGGTCTCCAGAATCCAGATCGTAAAGGGGTTAAAATCCCTGGTCTATCCGTATACTTTTTATAGACAACTGCTTCTCTGCAGTTTTGCATATAGATTGCTGCAGACATTGCTATGTCATTTTTGTTAACATTTACAGAAATCTAGAATGTAAAGTATCAGTGTTAGCAACATTCTGCAAAATTAATTTAGTCTGCTGCCTGGGGGAAACCAGGCTTTTTAAAGGGACTGTAAATAACACCCCAAACACAATAATTATGTTATTTTGCAGAGTCTAAGCACTACAGAAGCGATTAAAAAGTATTTTATACAATCACTGTTTTTTTTCTCCTCTATCCACCCATGCAGCCTGAGTAATTTTTTTCATAGACAGTGCTGCATGGCCATTACGTCACACTTTTGCGCATTACCACCACTCAGCTTCACAATATCAGAAACACAGAATCGCAATGCACGATGAAGCATTGCTATTCTGTGTATAGGGAAGAAGCCGGATTGCAGTGCGCATGCGCACGTGAAGAGGGAACGCATGCTGTTGAAATAGCAGAAGACGGGGGTTCGATCGGCTGTTGGCTGCAGGGGCAATGACGGTAAGTATATAAAAAAAAAATCGGAGGTGGACAGAAAAGGCGAGTTTAGGTGACAATGAAATAAAGATTTTAAACGCTTCCACTGCGCTTTTGCTCTGCATAACATGAATAATTAAAATCAGATATTATAAATTTCAATTTGTTACTCATTAATTTACATGGTTTGCAGTCCCTTTAACCTTAAAATATCCCCCCCCCCTCATTTTCCACAGAGACAGAAAAAAATGCACTACTGTTAAAGCAATTTTGCATGACTTACAAAATATTTTTGAATGCTATATTAAAGAGAAAAAGTCAAAACTAGTGCTACAAACATTGCTGCTATATGGTGTTTGACACATGCAAGCTCCTTATACTACCTAAATATGTCCTTTAACAAAGGATACTAACAGAAAAAGGTTATGATAATAAACATACATTTGAAAGTGTTTTCCATTTGCATGCTCAACGTGCATTGTAAAGGCTTAGGTGCACTAACAGAGCCCATATCTCCCCACCCTCCCTGTTTGTGCAATGCAGGTTGAGCATGCAAATTGAAAGAGCTTTCAAATGTATGTTTATCATCTGTTCTCTTTGTATCCTTTGTTAAAGGCCATAACTAGGTAGGATAAGGAGCTTGCATGTGTCTTAAACACTATATAGCAGCAATGTTTGTAGCACTAGTTTGTAACAATATTATGCATTTAATGCTTATCCTCTTGATGATGCTAGGACATTCCATGCTGTCCTAAAATCTCTGGACTTAAATGCCTTTAGGACGGCATGGAATGTTCTCATTTTTGCAGCGTCCTGCTCCATTCTGAAACAAACAACGATTGATCCTACTGTGGGATGTAGATTAGAAAGAAATGAGGCGCCCCTTCTCTTTCTAATCTAGATCATCACGGTGAATTGAGATCGTTCTCCACAAGTGGAGCTGCCTTCTATCATGTCCAAGAATTGGAGTTTTACTACCATTATTCGCCCATCAACAGAACCCCTCTTTTTTTTTATATGGACTGTATCCATCTTAAAATTAACAATTATTTTCAGCTATTTATAATACGTGTGCATATTGTATCTTACTTGTCAAAATATTATTACATTTTTCATAAGCATTAATTTGTATATATATATTAGTATTTCTACCAACTGCATTATTTATCGTATGAAGAGAAAACAAAAATGGGATGGATGGATGAAAGTGTAATAGCAAGAACTCCCCACATGCATGTGAATTGTATATATACTCAACGATCTTCACTGCTCCAAAAAATGTGTAAAGGAATGTAATTATATATAATCACACGTAAGAGTCCACTAACAGGAGTCTGCCCACCACACGTTTCCCACAGCAACGCTGGTGGTGATGAAAGGAGCGTAGTTGTGTCAATCTCGGAACCTCCTCCTGTTGCGAGCGCCAAAGCAGTGTGTGTGTACTTACGGTCTTCACCCTAGGTTAGTGCTCACTTCCTGGCCAAGACCGGTAAAGTGAAAAGCAAAAAATGGAGGAGCACAAACCGGGTGGAATGCAAATAAAATGGGTTTATTGAAACCTGGCGCCGTAGCACGGCATGAGAGTATACAAATGACAACAGTTCACAAAAAGTAGTGTGGAGGGGATAAACACCCCGGGTTAAACACGGAAAACCATAAAAATGCAAGGGCTGAATAATGTCAGGTAAACGCGTTTCAGCGTGTAGCCTTACTCATTACCTAATCTAAAATAGTACACTGTGCACTATAAAACCATCAGCCCAGATTCTCATTGGTCAGAGGGTGCACACCCTCCTCCTTAACATGACCAATAGATTCCTTAGTGATAAGCCAGCCCCTTGCTGCCAAGTAAACAAAACAGTGTTGCGTTATATGTTAGCAAAGGAGTATTAATGAATTACTTTCTATACTAAGAACAATATATAATATTATTATTGAATAGAGTACACATTGAAATACAGTGTAGGGAATATATAGAGCGCACAGCAAAATAGGGTAAAAAATGATAAATTAGGCAGAAACATGTTTACCTCCGCTACCCTCAAATTGTCACCTGCCAGCAAATACTAATTAACAAAAAGAAATCTATCTCAACTAAACTAAGCTATATATATACTAATACATATACCTAAGTAACTATATGAATAAACAAATCACAAATCAATAAATGAGTAGAATAGCAGATAAATAAATAGACAATATACAAAATATAGATGCAGAAGAGATGTAAATTTCTCCACGGAGCGTAAGCTTCAGAGGACAGCAGGATCTCCTGTGTAAAAAGATTCAAACACTGTATTTCAATGTGTACTCTATTCAATAATATTATATATTGTTCTTAGTATAGAAAGTAATTCATTAATACTCCTTTGCTAACATATAACGCAACACTGTTTTGTTTACTTGGCAGCAAGGGGCTGGCTTATCACTAAGGAATCTATTGGTCATGTTAAGGAGGAGGGTGTGCACCCTTTGACCAATGAGAATCTGGGCTGATGGTTTTATAGTGCACAGTGTACTATTTTAGATTAGGTAATGAGTAAGGCTACACGCTGAAACGCGTTTACCTGACTTTATTCCGCCCTTGCATTTTTATGGTTTTCCGTGTTTAACCCGGGGTGTTTATCCCCTCCACACTACTTTTTGTGAACTGTTGTCATTTGTATACTCTCATGCCGCGCTACGGCGCCAGGTTTCAATAAACCCATTTTATTTGCATTCCACCCGGTTTGTGCTCCTCCATTTTTTGCTTTGCATTATTTATCCTCATTGTTCAAATTTTCTTTGGGAATTCATTTCCATCCTATTAAGAGTGTGCCACCTAGTTACACTACTGTGGGACGTGCCTAGGAATGCAGGTACTTCCCCAGGAGCCAATCAGCGCTGTTTTTGAAGTCCGTCCTGAAGGAGTTAAAGGGGCATTCTGGTCAAAATTGAAATGCACATAGATAAATTAGATCTTTGGATAGAAACATATTTGCTATATACATAGATTGGCATAAATGCTTCTAGTACAATTTCCTGCAGCGGCAGGTCATAGATACAACGCTGCATAATTTTGTTGAGTAACATCTTCTGTCAAGGAAGAAGATACGGAAGTTACAGCAAAGCTGTTCTTATTGGCTGAGTGCAATTGCTCTACAACATTTCTAAAGTTACAAATGGGCAATACCCAGTATGAGATCGTAACTTTAATTGTCTAAGTGAGCTATTAATGTACCGAACATCCTTTTCTAGTAAAATTAATGGGATATTCTGAAGGACATAAAGCAACTTCGGAAGAAGAGCCATTTTGAATAATGCCGATCGACCAGAGATTGATAATGGTAGATTTTGCCAGTTTATAAGTTTCTCCTTAATATATTTTAATATTGGTATATTGTACTTTTTATAAGTCTCCTGATTTAATCGGGATATGAATCCCCAAATATTTAAAGGATTCCGTAACCTCTCTAAAGGGGATGCTTAAGCTAGAGTTGCTATTTTTCCGAAGCCAAAGTATTTTGGATTTTGATGCATTCACCTTGTATCCCGAAAAAGATCCAAAGTGATCGGTTATCTGGAGCAATTTGGGGATATTCAGCTTGGTATTAGCCAGATATAAAAGTATATCGTCCGCATATAGACCTATTTTTATCTCGTAGTTTCGAATTTTAATACCGTCAAGACATTTCCTTATCATAATTGCAAGAGTTTCAATGGCTATATTAAAATGGAGTGGGGAGAGAGGACAGCCCTGATGCGTGCCTCTTCGCAGTATAATCAGGGAGGAGACAATATTGTTTACTATTAATCTCGTGTGAGGTTGATTATATACGTTTTCTATGAATTCAGGAAATTTGCCTCTGACCCCAAATTTTGTTAAAGATGTTATTATATGTTTAAAAATGACTGAGTCAAAAGCCTTCTCTGCATCAATTGACAGAATGGCAAGGTCAGGGAGACCCTCTCCCCCCGTCTCAAAAATAGGCAGTTTCTCGAAATATTCAATTATGACCAGGACCACTCTAATTTTTGCTGCAGAGTTTGTTTAAGAACCCGGCTTGATCTGTTTGGAATATTCTTGCAAGAAATACCCTGTAGTCTTAATGCTAGAATCGATGATAAGATTTTATAATCTGAATTTAGGAGGGCAATTGGTCTGTATGACTCCTTTTGCGTAGGGTCTTTCCCTCCCTTAAGTATCAAAGTCGTAAATGAAGAAGAGAGAGAGGGTGGGACTGGTTTACCCTTAACATAAATGTCATTGTATAAATTGCTCAGGTGGGAAGTGATCTCTACTGATAAAAATCTTATAAAACTCATTAGGTAGCCCGTCTGGACCTGCTGCTTTATTGGGAGATAATTTGCTAATCATTTTCTCAATCTCTTCCTTAGTAACAGGCGAGTTAAGGTTATCAATTACATCCGCTGTTAATCTGGGATATGTAATTTTGCTCCAAAATTCAGAAGATTTCTCTGTATCAAATCCTTTACAAGAATACAGCTCTTGAAAGTATTCTGAGAATGCATCCAAAATGTCTTCAGGTTTCAATAATTGCTTCCCATTATGTTGAAGTTTTTCTATGATTGATTGTTTTTTCTCATTTTTAACCAATTTAGCTAACATTTTTCCAGATTTGTTACCGTATCTATACATTTTGGCTTGAATTCTTAAGTCTTTTGTGCTTCTTGAGCTATTACTAAAGTATGCCTAGCATTTTTAGCGCGAACATATTTTGCCCAATTTAGGGGAGTTTTATCAAGCAAGAAATGATTATACGAGTTAATCAGAGAGTTTTATATTTCCTTCTCTGTTGACCTCATCCTTTTATTTAACAGAGCAGTATATGCAATGATTTCCCCTCTAAGTACCGCTTTTGCAGTTTCCCAAAATATCTTAGGACGATCTATATGCTCGCTGTTAAAGTGAACGTATTCCTCAAATTTTTTCCTGAGCCATTTCTTAAATTTCAAATCAGAAGACAAATGATAGGGGAAAAAAAATCATGTTGATTTGGATTTTAATTGTTTAAGATGAAGTTCAAGAAAAAAAGGCCCATGATCTGATAACAGGATCGGCATTATTCCTGCTTTCATCCCTGATGTACATAGACGTTCATCACTCAAAAATAAGTCAATCCTAGAAAGCGTTTTATGGGCTTTGGAGAGACACGTATAATCCTGAACATCAGGATTCTGGGTTCTCCATATGTCTCGTAATCCCAAGTTTTGCTTGATTTTGTTAAACATCTTAAATTCCAGATTATCTTTTTTCTGTTTTAACTGTTTAATGTTTCTTCTGAATCTATCTAGTGGGCATTGTGGTGCCATATTAAAGTCCCCGCCGAGGATCAGATAACCATCACTAAATAGAAAAAGTTTGGATTGAATCAAATTCCAAAACTCTGGGTCAAAAGTGTTAGGACCATATATTTTACAAAGTGTATATGTCTTTTGAGCAATTTTAAGCTTCAACATATCTTCCCCCCTGATCAGCTTCAGAGTGCAGAATCTCCATTTGGATCCTTTTCCCTATCAATATAGCCACCCCCCTTTTTTTCCCAAGACTTGGTGCAACTAAGACTTCCTTGACCCATGATGCCTTTAATTTTAGGGATTCCTCTTGATTTAAATGAGTTTCCTGGATAAATCCTATATCTGCTTGAGCTTTCCGTAGCTGAGCATGTATTGCCTTCCATTTAATAGGGGTTGAAATACCTCCTACATTCCAAGAGATTAGGGGTTGAAATACCTCCTACATTCCAAGAGATTATCTTAAATTTATCTACCTTTTGAGCCATTTACATAAGGAGAAGGAGGGGAGGGAGGCAAGGAGAAAAGAGGAGAGGGGGAAAAAAATGTTTCCTTCACGATTCAGATACAGCATGCAATTTTAAGCAACTTTCTAATTTACTCCTGTTTTCAATTTTTCTTCACTCTCTTGGTATCTTTATTTGAAAAATAACCTGGGTACAGCTTGCTGATTGGTGTCTAAATTTACCCACCAATCAGCAAGCTCTATCCATGGTACTGAACCAAAAATGGGCCGGCTCGTAAGCTTTACATTCCTGCTTTTTCAAATAAAGATACCAAGAGAGGAAAGAAAAATTTATAATAGGAGTAAATTAGAAAGCTGCTTAAAATTGCATGCTCTATCTGAATCATGAAAAAAAAATGTGGGTTCAGTATCCCTTTAAGGATAAAAGGTACTCTTACTATTAATTTGGAGGACTAAACCGATCATTTTATATTGAAAGTACTTTTTATATTACACTGGCATTTGGACTGTTGTACTACATATATCTTTAAGGATGTGTATATTATTTTATAACTTATGGTTTTTTTCTGAAGCGCTTCAGTAACTTGTTTTTAGAAAATGTGTTTAATACATGTTTTTGGTCTAGTTATATTATGTTACTCATTTATTAATTATTTATCTTGTTCATTTAATACCTAGCCTGTGGTGCAATTCTTTTTACTGGCTATTTAATTTGACTTTGGTGATTAAAAAAAAAAAAAAAAGATTACATTGCTGTAACACAAATAGGGAAATACTTAATCTGCATGCAACAAAAAGTAAGGAAATGAGTACACACTAAACTATTAACAACAAAATAACAAAAACATATTTCTTAAAAATAAAATAAAAACAGGGTGAATTGTATTTTTCATAAACTCCGCACAGTAACACAATCTGAGAAACAGATTCACCTCCTTTACAGCATGCTTTTGATAGGTCACTCAACATATTTAAAGGGATAGAAAGGTCAAAATTGATGTGCAGCTGTATGTTACTACCTTTGATTGTGTTGTACAAAAGGACACATAGTACAGTTTGTCTTTTTGCACCTGCACCAGAGCTCGTTCCCCACCAATATTAGATTCTTTCCTATTTCTAAATTTAGTGGGGTTCACAACATTTTTAAGTCTTTATTTTTCTCATAACATACTTTAGGTTTGTCACTTAAACAATATTTAAGTTACAAACAAGTTACATTATATGTCAGATAATTTGAGAGCTCCACAACCACCCAAATTCATTACCAAGCAAGTATAGTACACAACATAACAAAATGAAAGAAATTCTGAATAGACACTAGCAAGTACTTCTGTTAGACCCAGCCCTAAAAAATTGTTTAGGTAACAAACCTATGTTGTAGGTATATCACTTTTAAGGAATACAACATACTTCAAGTTCATGACATTAGGAATAATGGAATCCATTTTATACCTTTTTTTCAATTTGATCCTAAGAATAATTAATGGCTTTAATTTTTATGGGGTTTTATGTTTGTGTAGTTTACTACACCTATGTGGATCAGGAATCCGTAATATCCCTTTAAATAAGAAACCGCTAATATAACTTTGTAGTTTCTATACACCCAACGTAGGGCAGGGCGGTCCAGACTAAAGTAGATATAAGGATCAGGGAAACGGATCATGTACTACTCTTGAGAAAGTCCTGAAGTTACAGGACGAACGCTATGCCAATGGATGGTTTTTTTGTAAACGTGCAGCGTGCACTTTCTGCTCTGTCTGCACTGAGGAAAACTACCCACTGGGGAGGATTGGGAGCTGAGACAGAATTGCTGGATGAGGTGACAGAGACACTACAGTGCATATGTTTATATGCCTACTTGAGTTTTTAATCCTGTGAGTTACTGTCCATGTGCATGGGGAATTAAGTGTTTTAATCTACTTTTGAATCAGAGTGGCGCTCTTATTTTTGCTTTTTTTTAGTATGAATAACCTATTGACTGACTGTTGATATTTTGCACTCAACTTGTAATCTGGTCCATAATTGTAAAAATATATATCTACATATTATTCTAAGGCTAATCTTTGCTTTGAATACATCATTATGTCTAGCATGTATATACTGTTTAGTATCCCTTTTAAAAAGAGGACACCTGAGTCAGTTATCCAGTTTTTTTTTTTTTTTAATGACTTGGAGTTTCAAGAGTAAAGCTCTATTTTACTTTTTGTTTATCACTGAAACAGGTTGTTTGTGATAATAAAAATGTATTATAGGTGATCCCACTAATTATTATGATTATATTGAAAGAGACTAAAATATTTACTACAATCCACACACAGAGACACAAACATCACATATGCATAGGCTGACCATACGTCCCGTTTTGAAAGGGACAGTACCGGTATTTTATGTTTCTTCCCCCGTCGTGTCGTTTCTTTAATAATATTCATTTTGTCCCGTTTTGAGGGTTATCAGACAGTGCAGCTAGCGCAAGTGTAATTTTTTAGCACACACACCACTTACTGAAATCATTGTGATCATTGAAAGCAAGTGACAGCAGGTCAGTACTCAGTTGTGAGCTGTCAGACTGAGCTGAGGAGAGAGACTGGTCACGAGAGGTAAGTTAGAACTACTAGCTAGTGCCTAGTAAGGACAGGAGTCGGACTAGATCTGTCATTATCTGATGTGATGATCATCTGCCTCTGCCATCATCCGAATTAGCGGCTCACCATCACCAGAGAGACAATTCTTGCCATCTTCTTGTGTCACAGTGTGAACATACAAACATAGTGATCAAGTAGATCAACTAAGTCCTGCAAGAATTGTGCACGGCCAAGGTAAGACTAGTGTCTGTGCCAGTCAAATCAATTTAATTGTCATTAATTATGCTTACTAAATTGCTTACTATTTCAAACTTTCACACTCTTTTCTTACTGCTTACAATTGACTCTTATGTAAACTGCAAAATAAAACAAAATAAAAAAAAGTAATTTGTCATGTTGTTTAGAACTAAACTATAATGGTAGTTTATTTATTTTTTATTTTGCAGTTTACTTATTACGCTGCTGCAGTGCTGGTTCTACAGACTTTATAAGTAACGGTTATCATTATCAAGTAACTATTTCCACATTTTTCTCAGTTCTTCCACCATGTAACAATGATTTTGGGCAACTGAGCTAAGGATAATTGTTGGCTCAATAGTTTATATTCATGTCATAAAAGTTAACTTTTGTTAAAATCTTACTTTTTTTCCCTATGAATAAAGAATATTAACCCCGTCCCATTTTTGACATCTCAATGTCCCGTTTTTGTCTAAAGGAAATATGGTCAGCCTACATATGCATAACTCATAACCATAATCATAATATTGAATGTACCATTTCAGAATACCTCTACTGAATGCTTAAAAATATTGGAGTGATTAAAATGTGTTTTATTGGTTTCTCCAAGGAGGGAGCCTTGGGAATTGTATGAACCATGGCTGGTTACTATGACAACAAGGTGCACAGCCATTTTCTTTCTCTCTGTTGTTCAAAACATTGGGGATTTTATTTGATTTTGTTTGGTCGGAGAATCAGCACTCGCAGACCAAGTAAAACCAAAACGGCTTTAAACTACATGAACCAGTCAGATTGATACCCACTAGGCTGCTCATTCAAGCATTTTTTGTGTGTTTTTTTCCCCCCCGGGCAGCAGCAACTCTCAATTTGTATATTTTCCAGTCCCTATAATGAATGTTAAGTAATTTAATACAATTTAGATGGAAATGCACAATTGTCAACATTTTCAGGTCTGCTGTTACTTTTCTAATTTAAATACTGAACAATTAGTATGCTATAGAAATTCTGAGCATCCTGTTGGCTGAAAACAAAAAAAGTAAAACATGGAATAACTTGCCATAAAAGTGACAATCATGGCTGGACTGGGACCGAAAATAGCATGCGCCGTTGGTATTTAACAGTATTTCTAAACTGACAAGAATAAAGTACTAGTTTGATTTACAATAAAAAATAGTAATAAAGTTTGTAACACCATTCTGTCACTGTTTGTAAATTGGTTTTCATTAAATGGTGAAAAAGGGAAATGTAATTAAAAAAAAAATTATATTTAAATAAAGAATGGCTGCTTATTGCTCATCAGCCAGTGTAGTCACGGTCATTTAAAATAATAGGCACCTGGGCACTTGTCAGAAATAATATGCACATGCATCCACAGCAAACCACATGTACACACAGATGCACCCCAGATGTCCAAAATAACACAAAACAGGCACCCACAAACATTAACCGTCACCATCAAGAGAAACTGTTCTCTGTGACTGTTGTCCTTCCCCCTTTGGTTACTATGCACTTGTGCAGCCTTCTTGAACACATATGGAAACCCTTGCACCATTAAAGGGAAAGTCTACTCCAGAATTTTTATTGTTTAAAAAGATGGATAATCTCTATTAACCATTCACCAGTTTTGCATAACCAACACTGAAATATTAATATACTTTTTACCTCTGTGATTACCTTGTTACTAATTCTCTGCAGACTGCTCCTTATCTCAGTTGCATTTTAGCCAATCAGTGATGGCTCTTAACTCGACGGAAGTGAGCACAATGTTTATCTTTATAACACACAGGAACTAGCAGTGTCTAACTGTCAAAATGCACTGAGATAAGAGGCAGTTCAAAGGCTTTGAAACTAGCATATAAGCCTATAGGTTTAGCTTTCAACAAAAAATACCAAGAGAGCAAAGCAAATTTGCTGATAAAAGCAAATTGGAAAGTTCTTTAAAATGACATGCCCTTTCTGAATCATGAAAGTTTCATTTTGACTAAACTGTCCCTTTTAACCCCTTGGCGAACGAGTACGTGTCAGGCACGTCCTACGTTGGGTGTCAGTTAATGACCAAGGACGTGCCTGGCACATCCTCTGGGGTTTCAAGCACTTGGAAGCGGGGGATAGGGAAGTGACCGGTGGGAGGCTAATCTCTACACTAAAGCTAAAATTAACCCTACAAGCTCCCATTAACCCCTTCCCTGCTGGGCATAATACACGTGTGGTGCGCAGCGTCATTTAGCGGCCTTCTAATTACCAAAAAGCAATGCCAAAGCCATATATGTCTGCTATTTCTGAACAAAGGGGATCCAAGAAAAGCATTTACAACCATTTGTGCCATAATTGAACAAGCTGTTTTTAAATAATTTCAGTGAGAAACCTAAAGTTTGTGAAAAAGTTAACTATTTTTTTATATTTGATCGCATTTGGCTGTGAAATGGTGGCATGAAATATACCAAAATGGGCCTAGATCAATACTTTGGGTTGTGTACTAAAACAATATATATACATGTGAAGGGTTATTCAGGGATTCCTGACAGATATCAGGGTTACAATGTAACTATCGCTAATTTTGAGAAAAAAAAATGGTTTGGAAATAGCAAAGTGCTACTTGTACTTATTGCCCTATAAAAAAAGCAAAGAACATGTAAACATTAGATATTTCTAAACTCAGGACGAAATTTAGAATCTATTTAGCATGGGTGTTTTTTGGTGGCTGTAGCTGTGTAACAGATTTTGGAGGTCAAAGTTAGAAAAAGTGTGTTTTTAAAAAGAAATTCATCATATTTTATTTTATTTTTTATAGTAAATTATAAAATATGATGAAAATAATGGTATCTTTATAAAGTCCATTTAATGGCAAGTAAAATGGTATATAATATGAGTGGGTACAGTAAATGAGTAAGATGAAAATGACGGCTAAACACAAACACTGCAGAAATGTAAAAATAGCCCTGGTCCCAAATGGTAAGAAAATTAAAAAGTGCTGTGGTCACTAAGGGGTTAAGGCAAATTCATACACTTTCTGAATACTGTGAGCCCTGTGGAACACACAGGGGCCAGATATGATGTAGAGGGAACCCAGGCACTACTGGGACCCACTGTAGGAATGCCACTACTGAATGGAGGGCCAGAAAGGGCCCATAGATGTGGGGACTGTTCTCAACTCCGCAATCAACGGAGGGGAACCACATAGTGCAACTCTATATTGTGATAACAATTAAATAATTTCCCAAATGGGTTACTCGTGTTTTAGTTGTCACTAATAGGATAGTGCTAAATAAGCGGCCTTGTATGAAGTAATGAGTGTACGTACAAAAGCCTGAAGAAACAGCCATATAAAGGACTGGGAAACACATTGCAATTGGATTTATATACACAGTCCATAAGTGTTGTAAGCGTTATTTCTTTTGGACGAACACTCCTTACTTCAGAGATCCTTTCAGATATTCCTATTGGTGCTCAGAGCAGATCTGCGCTCACCCAGATCTGTTTGGAGACATCGGCCTCTAGTTATCAACGTGTCTACTTACCTGCCTTCGCCGGCCCAATACGCCCGCCTAAGCTCGCCTAACATCGCCGCCGCGGACCTGAATAATCTCGCCAAAGTTATCAATAAATCTGTCAAAAAGCCGCGCACAAAGTACGGGGCAATGAGCAGCGGACTGTGATAGTTATCACTCATCCGATCTCGCTGCTCTTCGGCTTTTTGACAGCTTTATTGACAAGCTGTCTCTAAGCACCCACACTATACTGTACTGTTCTACCCCCTATACCGGCGCCCCCGGAGCCCCCTACAACTAAATAAAGTTACCGCCACCTACATTATACCTAGTAACCCCTATCCTGCCCCCCCTATACCGCAGCCACCTATAATAAATTTATTAACCCTTTTCCTGCCGATCCCGGACCCCGCCGCAACTAAATAAATTGTTTAACCCCTAAACCGCCGCTCCCGGACCCCGCCGCCACCTATATTAAACTTATTAACCCCTATCCTGCACCCCCTACACCGTCGCCACCTATAATAGAATGCGAGATCAATAATACAGATTGAGCTCGCATTCTATTGGCTCCGCGTAGGCTCGTCTGAAGATGGCTCCGCTCCGGATGGATGAAGATTGAAGACGCCGCATGGATAATGACTTCAATCGGATGGAAGACTTCTTCAGCGCCCCTTGGATGATGACTTCTGCCGCTCCGGATCTCCTCTTCGGTTCCATCGGTGGTCGACTGGCTGAAGACGGCTAAAGGTAGGATGATCTTCAGGGGGGTAGTGTTAGGTTTATGTAAGGGGGGTTTGGGTTAGAGTAGGGGTATGTGGGTGGTGGTTTTTAATGTTGGGGGGTTGTATTTTTATTTTACAGGCAAAAGAGCTGTTTTCTTTGGGGCATGCCCCGCAAAAGGCCCTTTTAAGGGCTAGTAAGGTAATTGAGCTGTTAACTTTTTAATGTAGAATAGGGTAGGGCATTTTTTATTTTGGGGGGCTTTGTTATTTTATTAGGGGGCTTAGATTAGGTGTAAGTAGCTTAAAATTGTCGTAATATTTTTGAAATGTTTGTAACTTATTTTTTTTATTTTTTGTAACTTAGCTTTTTTTATTTTTTTGTACTTTAGTTAGTGTATTTAATTGTAGTTATTTGTAGGTAATTTATTTAATTAATTTAATGATAGTGTAGTGTTAGGTTTAATTGTAACTTAGGTTAGGATTTATTTTACAGGTAATTTTGTATTTCTTTTAGCTAGGTAGTTATTAAATAGTTAATAACTATTTAATAACTATTTTAACTAGCTAAAATAAATACAAAGTTACCTGTAAAATAAACACAAATCCTAAGATAGCTACAATATAATTATTATTTATATTGTAGCTATATTAGGGTTTATTTTAAAGGTAAGTATTTAGTTTTAAATAGGATTAATTTAGTTAATAAGAGTTATAATATTTAGATTTATTTAATTAATATTTGTTAGGGGGTGTTAGGGTTAGGGTTAGACTTAGGTTTAGGGGTTAATAATTTTATTATAGTTGCGGCGGTGTAGGGGGGGCAGGATAGGGGTTAATAAATGTATTATAGGTGGCGACGGTGTAGGGGGGGCAGATTAGGGGTTAATAAGTTTAATATAGGTGGCGGCGGGTTCCGGGAGCGGCGGTTTAGGGGTTAATACATTTATTATAGTTGCGGCGGTGTCCGGGAGCGGCGGTTTAGGGGTTAATAACTTTATTTAGTTGCGGCGGTGTAGGGGGGACAGATTAGGGGTTAATATGTATAATGTAGCTTGCGTTGGGCTCCGGGAGCGGCGGTTTAGGGGTTAATACATTTATTATAGTTGCGGCGGTGTCCGGGAGCGGCGGTTTAGGGGTTAATAACTTTATTTAGTTGCGGCGGTGTAGGGGGGGACAGATTAGGGGTTAATATGTATAATGTAGCTTGCGTTGGGCTCCGGGAGCGGCGGTTTAGGGGGTAATACATTTATTTAGTTGCGGCGGTGTAGGGGGGGCAGATTAGCGGTGTTTAGACTCGGGGTACATGTTAGGGTGTTAGGTGTAGACAGCTCCCATAGAAATCAATGGGATGTCCGGCAGCAGCGAACATGAACTTTCACTATGGTCAGACTCCGATTGATTCCTAAGGGATCCGCCGCCTCCAGGGCGGCGGTTTGAAAGCCAGGTACGCTGGGCCGGAAAAGTGCAGAGCGTACCTGCTAGTTTTTTGATAACTAGCAAAAGTAGTCAGATTGTGCCGAACTTGTGTGTGGAACATCTGGAGTGACGTAAGAATCGATCTGTGTCGGACTGAGTCCGGCGGATCGAAGCTTACGTCACAAAATTCTACTTTTGCCGGTGTAAAGGGCTTGATAACTTAGGCGAATCAGCCTCGCCACAAATACGCTGCGGAATTCCAGCATATTTGAGGTTGACGGCTTGATAACTAGGGGCCATCTACCAGAGTTGTAGTCAGCTGGATACTTTATAGCCTGCTTATGTAACACTATCCTATTAGTGCCAACTAAAACATGAGTAACCCATTCGGGAAATTATTTATCAGTTACACTATGTGGCACCCCTTTGTTGATTGCAGAAATGGATTTAGTCGCATCCCAGACTGTTTGAATTGGAGCTGCCTGCAGTGAACTTGCATAGTGGCCATCCTTTCAAAGGCATTTTAACGAGCCAATTTATCAAGCGGCGTGCGGATATAATTGGCTGTGGCTGTATTTAACATTGCACAAGCATTTCTGGTGAAATGCTTGTGCAATGCCGCCCCCTACACATTCGCGGCCAATCGGCTGCTAGCAGGGGGTGTCAATCATCCCAATCGTATCTGATCAGGATGATTGCAGTCCGCCACCTAAAAGGTGGCATAGAAGTTAAGGAGCAGCTGTCTTATGACCGCTGCTTCTTAACTTCTGCTTACGGTGAGCCGGAAACTACAGGGGTAGATAGCAGCAGTATCCGCTGCTTATTAAATCTACCCCATGGTGTTAACACAAAAGGGGTAGTATGCAAGTATATACTAGAAGACAGACAACAGGCAGACACTATGTGACACAACCCCAAAAACAGTGCAACAATACTCCATGCCTACTCCTTGTGTACCCAGGTGTAAGGATATCTGAAGCTGTCAAAGACCAGTCCTGGAATGAATGCAGACCCATAAGAGGAAACGGCTCTGCAGTCTACATGTGGAGGACAATTTTTATGTAGTGCTGGGAGGGCAGGCTCACAGAACAGAGAGGTGGGCTGGACTGGTCCTAACCTGGCTCACAGATACAGCAAGGCACTGGCTGGCAAATAGTAATGCTGGTGACTGGGCAGGGCTAAGGCAACAAATATTAGCCCACCAGGCAAATGTAAAGAGTACAGACATCTAGAAAAGGAGCATAATTCTGAATGACGATAGAAAGACAAGTGTCTATCCAGAAGCACAGGGAAAAAAGACCTATTGGGAAAATAGGTGGTAAAAAATGCACCTGTATCTTTAACGCTTTTATATATTAATCACTGCCTTGTAAAAAAAAAAAAAATACATAAAAAACAAATGCTTTAAAAACTGCCAATTTGTTATTTAATGGGACAGTAAAATCAGTAATAAACGTTCATGATTAGAGCATGCAATTGTAAACTACTTTCTAGTTTACTTCTATTATCTAATTTGATTGGTAAACTTGGTATCTTTTGTTGAAAAGCATAACTAAGGTAGGCTCAGGAGCAGCAATGCACTAATGGGAGCTAGCTGCTGATTGGTTGCTGCACATGCCGTATATGCCTCTAGTATTTGATTATTTATTGCACGCCCGTAAACAGGCAAATTAATTAGCACTCAACTGGCAATCTAGCCCCTAGATTTTAGTATATTGCTGTTGCACAAGAATGAATTTGGCAACGAAAATAGTCAAGCGCCACAGAGCGCCACCTTCTTCCACATTTGGAGGTTCACAAAACCTCCAGATTCACATCTCTAATAAAGAAGCATGTGTGTACTGAAAGTGATAAAATAACGAGAACTGATTTCCCTGGAAGCTCTACCAATTTTAATGGGTTGTGTTTTCAAAGAGCAAAACCAGCTATTTTGTATGCAACAATAAACCTAAATAAGCAAATTCTCATACATTTTATACTCCGCATCTGTTATAACAAGTCATTGGAAACACACATTTTCACAGTACTATGTCCATTTAGTTATGTGACAGTGAGGCATACATTACAACAGGACTCATAAAAAACATATAAAACTAATAAATTAAATACTGAAATAAAAATACGTAGTAAAAAAATTATTTTTAATTGCGTTAAAAATTGTAACAAAATTGTTCTGCAAAAATCTTATTTTATGAAAGAAAAAAAAATTGTATTGAAATTGTAGAAGAAAGAAACACTTTAAGGGGTACAGTATAAATTGTAATAAAACTACACTGCATATGCACCAAATGCTGCGAAATATGTATTTAATACAAAATTCAAAGCATATTATTTTTCTCATTGTTAAATGAGTTTCCCTGTTGAAATTTCTCTCCCACCTTTGATGTATTCTATAAACATTTCCCCTGCAGATCTCACTGTTTATTCTCACAAATTAAAAAAGTGGCAACATTATGTCAAAATATGCAAAACTCTTATTAGCCTAACAAACAAAAAAAAAACACCGGCTTCCAATGTAGGCACCGCTCAAACAGTACCGCTCCATACGCCTTATGGAATCCTCAGTGGCAGGCTTGTACAGATAATCCACAATAGAACAAACAAACCAGGGAGATCCAATAGTATATAAAACCACTTTTATTCAGTTGATAATTAAAAACAAATTTCACCGCCGTAAGTTAGCATCCAATACAATGCGTGTAGAGAAGCGTCGCAGGTCAGCTGACACGTTTCAGCCCAATGGCCTTACCCATAGCTTAATGACCCATCTGCTGCTGTACACTTATTTAAAACCCCAACCTTCTCATGATTGGCTAAAATAACAAGACACTTTTGTAGGCATTGTTATTGCTAGATACTTTTTTCTTGCAAAAGATATTACACTGTACATTGTAACTTATTACATTCAAATTGGATACAAAGCACAGCTTTTACAATGATGAATTGCAACATCAAAATACCTGCAAGCTGTAACCTTTCTATACCTGAACAGTTGCTTAATAAGGTGATCGTCAGTTTATATTAAACTAACTTGAAGCGTCACATGACCATTAGCATTTCTTACTATAGCTCATAGTCAGCTAGATTACGAGTTTGGCGTTATGAGTGAAAAAGCATCGTTATGCTTCATAGCGATGCTTTTCCCTAACGCCGCTATTACAAGTCTTGCAGGTATAGGTGTACCGCACACCTTTTTGGCCGTCACGCAACGTCAGTACCGCACTTTTTAAAAAGTCCTTTTTCAAGACTCCCATAGCGAGGGTATTACGAGTTTGCCTGGGAGGCCAAAAAGTGAGCGGTACACTCTATAACCACAAGATTCATACCGCCATCTAAAGTCAGTTGTTATGAGTTTTACGTTACAAAGCTGTACCATAAAACTCATAACTAAAGTGTTAAAAAGTACACTAACACCCATATACTACCTATTAACCCTAAACCAAGGCCCTCCCGCATCGCAAACACTAAAATAATAATATTAACCTCTAATCTGCCACTCCGGACATCGCTGCCGCTTAAAAAATATATTAACCCCTATTCCGCCTCTTCCCGACATAGTCGCCACTATAATAAACGTATTAACCCCTAAACCGCCGCCCTCCCGCATCGCAAACACTATTTAAATATTATTAACCCCTAATCTGCCATCCGCCCACACCGCCGCAATAATAAACCTATTGACCCCTAACCTTAACGTAACCCTAAGTCTAAGTCTAACCCTAATGTAACCCTAACACCCCCTAACTTAAATATAATTAAAATAAATCTAAATACAACTTTTTATTAAATTATTAACTAAATAACTCATATTTAAAACTAAATACATACTTACCTGTAAAATAAAACCTAAGGTAGCTATAAAATAACTAATAGTTACATTGTAGCTAGCTTAGGTTTTATTTTTATTTCACACGTAAGTTTGTATTTATTTTAACTAGGTAGACTAGTTAGGTAAACCTAGTTAAAATAAATACAAAGTTACCTGTAAAATAAAACCTAACCTGCCTTACACTAAAAACTAACATTACAATAAAATAAAAAAATTAAATTAATCAAATACAGTTATCTAAATTACAAAAAACCCCACTAAATTACACAGAATAAAAAACAAAATTATCCAAAATAAAAACGAATTACTCCTAATTGAATAGCCCTATAAAAATAAAAAAGCACCCCCAAAATAAAAAAACCCTAGCCTACACTAAACTGCCAATAGCCCTTAAAAGGGCCTTTTGCGGGGCATTGCCCCAAAGAAATCAGCTCTTTTACCTGTAAAAAAATACAAACAACCCCCCAACAGTAAAACAAAAAATCTAAATAAGCCTAAGCTAACCATTGCCCTGAAAAGGGCATTTGGATGGGCATTGCCCTTAAAAGGGCATTTAGCTCTTTTACATTGCCCAAAACCCTACTCTAAAAATAAAACCCATCCAATAAACCCTTAAAAAAACCTAACACTAACCCCCGAAGATCCACTCACAGTTTTCGAAGACCGGACATCCATCCTCATCCAGGGGGCAGTAGTCTTCATCCAAGCGGGCAGAAGTCTTCATCCAGACGGCATCTTCTATCTTCATCCATCCGGCGCGAAGCGGGTCCATCTTCAAGACATCCGGCGCGGAGCATCCTCTTCTTCCGATGGTCTCTGTAGAATGAAATTTCCCTTTAAGTGACATCATCCAAGATGGCGTCCCTTACATTCCGATTGGCTGATTCTATCAGCCAATAGGAATTAAAAGTGAAAAAATCATATTGGCTGTTGCAATTCTATTGGCTATTCCAATCAGCCAATAGAATGCGACCTCAATCCTATTGGCTGATTGCATCAGCCAATAGGATGAAAGCTCAATCCTATTGGCTGATTGCAACAGCCAATATGATTTTTTTTTACCTTTAATTCCTATTGGCTGATAGAATTCTATCAGCCAATCGGAATGTAAGGAACGCCATCTTGGATGACGTCACTTAAAGGGAAACTTCATTCTACAGCGACCATCGGAAGAAGAGGATGCTCCTCGTCAGATGTCTTGAAGATGGACCCGCTCCGCACCGGATGGATAAAGATAGAAGATACCGTCTGGATGAAGACTTCTGCCCGCTTCGATGAAGACTTCTGTCGGCTTCGATGAGGACTTCTTCCCGCTTGGATGAAGACTTCTGTCACCTGGATGAGGATGGATGTCCGGTCTTCGAAAACTCTAAGTGGATCGTCGGGGGTTAGTGTTAGGTTTTTTTTAAGGGTTTATTGGGTGGGTTTTATTTTTAGAGTAGGGTTTTGGGCAATGTAAACGAGCTAAATGCCCTTTTAAGGGCAATTCCCATCCAGGGCAATGGTTAGCTTAGGTTTATTTAGATAGGTTTTTATTTGGGGGGTTTGGTTGTGTGGGTAGTGGGTTTTACTGTTGGGGGGTTGTTTGTATTTTTTTTTTACAGGTAAATATGTAGGTGACGGTGATATTGGGGGCAGCAGATTAGGGGTTAATAACTGTAATGTAGGTAGCGGCAATGTTAGGGGCAGCAGATTAGTGGTATTTAGACATGTTTTTTTATGTTAGGGTGTTAGGTTTAAACATAACTTTTTCTTTCCCCATAGACATCAATGGGGCTGCGTTACGGAGCTTTTGTTTCCGCGATCGCAGGTGTTACGCTTTTTCTTAGCGGACTCTCCCCATTGATGTCTATGGGGAAATCGTGCACGAGCACGTCAAAACAATGCTTGTATTTGGATGAGGTATGGAGCTCAACGCAACCATATCGTCCGTACAAGCCAGGTTTTACAAAACCTTTAATAGCAGCACTATATGGAGGTGAAATACCGCCTCTTTTGTGGCGGTCGTTAATTTCCCTATAGCGCTCAAAACTCATAATCTAGCTGAGTGTACCTAAAGTGCTAACAAAAAACAAAATTAGAAATGGTGGTAAACTCTGTGTCTACTCTTGCTTTTTTAAAGCTAATTTAGAGACACTTTTCATTACTTTGCTTATTCTCTATGTGTGTGCTGGTACTGACACTTTCCCCCTATAACAAAACCAACCATATCACTTGTTAAATTGAAGAAATTTTGTTATTTGTATATACAGCTTACAAATGAAATATCCATACTATTGTGGCGAAAATCTCTGACCAATACAGCTCCCGCATTCCTTCTACTGTCCATATTCCGCAAACTTTCAGAATGTCAAAATTATCAAAAAATTATTATAAAAAATTTAATAAATCGATGCGCCTCTGTGTAAACATTGGATTATAAATTGAATAAGCTATTCACAAAAATTGCAAAAAATTTCACACAATCTACACAAAATATACCAGAATAATTAATTTACACCCAAAAATTGATGAGGTCGTATTACAGCTGCAAGTCTCTTGGGGGGTATGTCTCAATACGCTCGGCACTTCTAGCCACTGGGATTTTTGCCTATTCTTCAAGGCAAAACTGCTCCAGCTACTTCAAGTTGGATGGGTTCTGCAGGTGTACAGCAATCTTTAAAAGACCAGTAAACATAGTAGATTTGCATAATCAACAAAAGCATGATAACATGACTATGTAATCACACATGGAGGGATATTTATCAAGCTGTCAACCGCAAATACGCTGGAATTCCGCAGCGTAATTATGGCGAGCCAGATTCGACCCATTTATCAAAGCCTACAGACCGGCTAAAGTTGAAATTTGTGACGTAACATAAGATCCGCCGGTCTCAATCCGACACAGATCGATGCTTATGTCATTACAGATGTTCGGAATACAAATTCTGCACTATTTGACAACTTTTACCATTTATCAAATTTCTAACAGGTACGCTCGCCACTATACCGGCCCAGCGTACCTGGTTTTCAATCCGCCACCCTGGAGGCTGCGGATGCCATAGGAATCAATGGGAGTCTGAAAGCAACGAAAGCTTATGTTCGATGTTGCCAGATATCCCATTGATTTCTATGGTAGAAAACAAGTGACGCTTACACCTAACACCCTAACATAAACCCCAAGTCTAAACACCCCTAATATGCCACCCCCGACATCGCCGCCACCTAAATAAAGTTATTAACCCCTATCCCGCCGATCCTCGACCCCGCCGCAACTAAATAAATGTATTAACCTATATCTCGCCGCTCCCGGACCCTGCCGCAACTAAATAAAAGTATTAACCCCTATCCCGCTTGTCACCGACACCGCCGCAACTAAATAAATGTATTAACCCCTATCCCTCCGCTCCCGGAGCCCACCGCAACTAACTAAATGTATTAACCCCTATCCCTCCGCTCTCGGAGCACACAGCAACTCTAATAAAGTTATTAACCCCTATCCCACCGCTCCCGGACCCCTTCGCAACTAAATTTATTAACCCCTAAACCCCTGGCCTCCCACATCACTACCACTTACTAAACCTATTAACCCCTAAACCGCCAGCCCCCACATCGCCATAAACTAAATTAAGTATTCATCCAGACGGCATCTTCTATCTTCATCCATCCGGCGCGGAGCGGCTCCATCTTCAAGACATCTGGCGTCTCTTACGTTCCGATTGGCTGATAGAATTCTATCAGCCAATCGGAATTAAAGGGGAAAAAATCCTATTGGCTGTGGCAATCGGCTAATAGGATTGAGCTTTCATCCTACTGGCTGACCCAATCAGCCAATAGGATTGAGCTTGCATTCTATTGGCTATTCCAATCAGCCAATAGAATGCAAGCTCAATCCTATTGGCTGATTGCAACAGCCAATAGGATGAAAGCTCAATCCTATTGGCTGATTGCAACAGCAGAATGTAAGTGGGTCTTCAAAACCTGTAAGTGGGTCTTCGGGGGTTAGTGTTAGGTTTTTTTAAGGGTTTATTGGGTCGGTTTTAATTTTAGGTTAGGGACTTTGGGCTGAAAAAGAGCTAAATGCCCTTTTAAGGGCAATGCCCATACAAATACCCTTTTCAGGGCAATTGCAGAGCTTAGGTTTTTTAGATAGGTTTTTATTTGGGGGGTTGGTTGTGTGGGTGGGGGGTTGTTTGTATTTTATTTTACAGGTAAAAGAGCTTATTTATTTGGGGCAATGCCCCGTAAAAGGCCCTTTTAAGGGCCATTGGTAGTTTATTGTAGGCTAGGGTTTTTTTTTATATTGGGGGACTTTTTTATTTTGATAGGACATTTAGATTAGGTATAATTAGTTTAAATATTTGATAATTTATTTTGTGTAACTTAGTGTTTTTTATTTTGTGTAACTTAGTTGTTAGTTTTTTGTAACTTACGCCTAGATTTAGAGTTCTGCGTTAGCCGTCAAAACCAGTGTTAGGGGCTCCTAACGCTGGTTTTGGCCGCCCGCTGGTATTTAGAGTCAGTCAGGAAAGGGTCTAACGCTCACTTTGCAGCCGCGACTTTTCCATACCGCAGATCCCCCTACGCCATTTGCGTATCCTATCTTTTCAATGGGATCTTTCTAACGCCAGTATTTAGAGTCTTGGCTGAAGTGAGCGTTAGAAATCTAACGACAAGACTCCAGCCGCAGCAAAAAGCCAGGAGTTAAGAGCTTTCTGGGCTAACGCCGGTTCCTAAAGCTCTTAACAACTGTGCTCTAAAGTACACTAACACCCATAAACTACCTATGTACCCCTAAACCGAGGTCCCCCCACAATGCCGCCACTCTAATAAAAATTTTTAACCCCTAATCTGCCGACCGCACACCGCCGCAACCTACATTATCCCTATGTACCCCTAATCTGCTGCCCCTAACACCGCCGACCCCTATATTATATTTATTAACCCCTAATCTGCCGCCCCCAACGTCGCCGCCGCCACCTACCTACAATTATTAACCCCTAATCTGCCGACCGGACCTCACTGCTACTATAATAAATTTATTAACCCCTAATCTGCCTCACTCCCGCCGCAATAACCCTATAATAAATAGTATTAACCCCTAATCTGCCCTCCCTAACATCGCCGACACCTAACTTCAAGTATTAACCCCTAATCGGCCGACCGGACCTCGCCGCTACTCTAATAAATGTATTAACCCCTAAAGCTAAGTCTAACCCTAACACCCCCCTAAGTTAAATATAATTTTTATCTAACTAAATAAATTATTTATTTTTAAATAAATTATTCCTATTTAAAGCTAAATACTTACCTGTAAAATAAACCCTAATATAGCTACAATATAAATTATAATTATATTGTAGCTATTTTAGGATTTATATTTATTTTACAGGCAACTTTGTATTTATTTTAACCAGGTACAATAGCTATTAAATAGTTAATAACTATTTAATAGCTACCTAGTTAAAATAATTACAAAATTACCTGTAAAATAAATCCTTACCTAAGTTACAAATACACCTAACACTACACTGAAGAGGTCCATCATCCGGCTGAAATCTTGATCCAAGCGGGGGGCTGAAGAGGTCCATCATCGGGCTGAAGAGGTCCATCATCCGGCTGAAGTCTTGATCCAAGCGGGGGCTGAAGAGGTCCATCATCGGGCTGAAGTCTTCTATCAAGCGGCATCTTCAATCTTCTTTCTTCCGGATCCATCTTCATCCCGCCGACGCGGAAACATCCATCCTAGCCGACGACTACCCGACGAATGACGGTTCCTTTTAAGGGACGTCATCCAAGATGGCGTCCCTCGAATTCCGATTGGCTGATAGGATTCTATCAGCCAATCGGAATTAAGGTAGGAAAATTCTGATTGGCTGATGGAATCAGCCAATCAGATTCAAGTTCAATCCGATTGGCTGATCCAATCAGCCAATCAGATTAAGCTCGCATTCTATTGGCTGTTCAGATCAGCCAATAGAATGCAAGCTCAATCTGATTGGCTGATTGGATCAACCAATCGGATTGAACTTGAATCCTACCTTAATTCCAATTGGCTGATAGAATCCTATCAGCCAATTGGAATTCGAGGGACGCCATCTTGGATGACGTCCCTTAAAGGAACCGTCATTCGTCGGGAAGTCGTGGGCCAGGATGGATGTTCCGCGTCGGCGGGATGAAGATGGATCCGGAAGAAAGAAGATTGAAGATGCCGCTTGATAGAAGACTTCAGCCCGATGATGGACCTCTTCAGCCCCCGCTTGGATCAAGACTTCATCCCGATGATGGACCTCTTCAGCCCCCGCTTGGATCAAGACTTCAGCCGGATGATGGACCTCTTCAGCCCGATGATGGACCTCTTCAGCCCCCGCTTGGGCTTGGATGAAGACTTCGGAGCCTCTTCTGGACGGATTGGTGATACCCGGCGTGGTGAAGATAAGGTAGGGAGATCTTCAGGGGCTTAGTGTTAGGTTTATTTAAGGGGGGTTTGGGTTAAATTAGGGGTATGTGGGTGGTGGGTTGTAATGTTGGGGGGGTATTGTATGTTTTTTTTACAGGCAAAAGAGCAGAATTCTTTGGGGCATGCCCCGCAAAAGGCCCTTTTAAGGGCTGTTAAGGTAAAAGAGCTTTTCAATTTTTATTTTAGAATAGGGTAGGGCATTTTTTTATTTTGGGGGGCTTTGTTATTTTATTAGGGGGCTTAGAGTAGGTGTAATTAGCTTAAAATTGTTGTAATATTTTTATAATGTTTGTAAATATTTTTTTTTTGTAACTTAGTTCTTTTTTTATTTTTTGTAAATTAGTTCTTTTTTTATTTTTTGTACTTTAGTTAGTGTATTTATTTGTATTTAATTTATTTATTGATAGTGTAGTGTTAGGTTTAATTGTAGATAATTGTAGGTATTTTATTTAATTAATTAATTTATTGATAGTGTAGTGTTAGGTGTATTTGTAACTTAGGTTAGGATTTATTTTACAGGTAATTTTGTAATTATTTTAACTAGGTAGCTATTAAATAGCTATTAACTATTTAATAGCTATTGTACCTGGTTAAAATAAATACAAAGTTGCCTGTAAAATAAATATTAATCCTAAAATAGCTACAATATAATTATAATTTATACTGTAGCTATATTAGGGTTTATTTTACAGGTAAGTATTTAGCTTTAAATAGGAATAATTTATTTAATAAGATTTATTTTATTTCGTTAGATTTAAATTATATTTAACTTAAGGGGGTGTTAGTGTTAGGGTTAGACTTAGCTTTATGGGTTAATACATTTATTATAGTAGCGGTGAGGTCCGGTCGGCAGATTAGGGGTTAATAATTGTAGGTAGGTGGCGGCGACGTTGGGGGGGGCAGATTAGGGGTTAATAAATATAATATAGGGGTTGGCGGTGTTAGGGGCAGCAGATTAGGGGTACATAGGGATAATGTAGGTTGCGGCGGTGTATGGAGCGGCAGATTATGGGTTAATAATAAAATGCAGGGGTCAGCGATAGCGGGGACGGCAGATTAGGGGTTAATAAGTCTAAGGCTAGGGGTGTTTAGACTCGGGGTACATGTTAGGGTGTTAGGTGCAGACTTAGGAAGTGTTTCCCCATAGGAAACAATGGGGCTGCGTTAGGAGCTGAACGCTGCTTTTTTGCAGGTGTTAGGTTTTTTTCAGCTCAAACGGCCCCATTGTTTCCTATGGGGGAATCGTGCATGAGCACGTTTTTGAAGCTGGTCGCGTCCGTAAGCACCGCTGGTATTTAGAGTTGCAGTGGCGGTAAATTATGCTATACGCTCCCTTTTTGGAGCCTAACGCAGCCCTTCTGTGAACTCTAAATACCAGCGGTATTTAAAAGGTGCGGGGGAAAAAAAGCACGCGTAGCTAACGCACCCCTTTGGCCGCAGAACTCTAAATCTAGCGGTTAGTAATTCTTTATAGTAGATTTAAATAATTTGAGTAGGGTTAGGTTTTTAAATATGTAATATATTTATTTTAATTGTTAGTTTAATGTAATTTTAGTCTAATAGTTAGGGTAGGTTAATTAATAGTTTAATATAGTTTTATGTAATTGTAGGATAATAGTTAGGGTAGGTTAATTAGTAGTTTAATATAGTTTAATTCTACAGGTAAGTTTAAATTTATTAAAAGATAGGGATGAGTTAATATTTAATGTAATGTTAGCGGGTTGTTAGGTTTAGGGGTTAATAGCTTAATTTAGTTTAAGGCGATGTGGATGGCTGGAGGTTTAGGGGTTAATAGGTTGAGTAAGTGGTAGTGATGTGGGAGGCCAGGGGTTTAGGGGTTAATACATTTATTTAGTTGCAGAGGGGTCCGGGAGCGGAGGGATAGGGATTAATAACTTTATTAGAGTTGCGGTGGGCTCCGGGAGAAGCAGGATGGGGGTTAATAACTTTATTTAGTTGCAGCGTGGTCCAGGAGCGGCGGGATAAGGGTTAAACATTTTAGTATAGTGGCGGTGTTTAGTGACAGGGTATAAATAAATTTGGCAAAAGCCGAATAGCAGCGAGATTGATGACTGTTAGTTAACAACAGTCCGCTGCTCATCGCCCCGTACTTGGTGCGCAGCTTTTTTTATAAATAAGGATAGTGTATTCAGATCCACGGCCGCAATGTTAGGCGAGCACATTGGTGCTGTCGAATGCAGCACAGTTGACGGCTTGATAGATAGGCTTTTTTCTGACAAATCTCAAAGTTATGGCTATTTCCTCTCCCCCTGTACCATCTAACAGCCATCAGCCAATCACAAATGCATATATATATATATTCTGTTAATTCCGGCACATGCTCAGTAGGAGCTGGTGACTCAAAAAGTGTAAATATAAAAAGACTTTGCACATTGTGTTAATAGAAGTAAATTGGAAAGTTATTTAAAATTGCAAGCTCTATCTGAATCATGACAGTTTAATTTGACCTGAGTGTCCCTTTAAGTCATATCACAGATTCTCAATAGGATTGAGGTCTGGACTTTGACTAGGCCATTCCAAGACATTTAAATGTTTCTGTAAACCACTCGAATGTTGCTTTAGCAGTATGCTCATGGTCATTGTCCTGCTGGAAGGTGAACCTCCATCCCAGTCTCTGTTCTGATTAGTTTCCTAGTCCATGCTGATGAAAAACATCACCAAAGCATGATGCTGCCACCACCATGTTTCACTGTGGGGATGGTGTGCTCGGGGTAATGAGAGGTGTTGGGTTTGCACCAGACATAACATTTTCCTTAATGGCCAAAAACTAAATTTTAGTCTCATATGGCCAGAGTGCCTTCTTCCATGTGTTTGGGCAGTCTCCCACATGCTTTTTGACAAACTTTTTTTTAATAATGGATTTAATGGTGCTCTGTGGGATGTTAAAGGTTACTTCTCCACAACTTTGTCCCTGACCTGTTTTGAGAGCTCCTTGGTCTTCATGGTGCCGCTTGCTTGGTGGTGCGCCTTGCTGAGTGGTGTTGTAGACTCTGGGGCCTTTCATAACAGGGTGTATATATACTAAGATCATGTGACAGATCATGTGACACTTAGGTGGACACACACACAGGTGGACTTTTTTTCTTTTACGAATTATGTGCCTTCTGAAGGTAATAGGTTGCACCAGATCTTATTTAGGGTCTTCGTAGCAAAGGGGTTGAATACATTTTTTAAAACTATTTCTTTTCTTCATTTCACTTCACCAATGTGGACTTTTTTGTGTATGTTCATTACATGAAATCCAAATGAAAATCCATTTTAATTCCAGGTTGTAATGCAAGGGGGTGAATACTTGCTAGCCACTGTAAGAGGTGGATTGGGGAATTTGGATTACCATGGAGGGGAGCTAATGGAAAGGAGAGGAAGAGGATGCTAGAGGGCCCCTCCGAGTATAATTATCGTAATTTGCTGTGCTTTATCCTAGATGTGCAAAGCAAAACCACTTACTTACTTTGTATTTGAAGTTTTACTGCTCTTTGCCAAGGCAAGAGACACTCTAGGCTTGAATACTTTGTTTTGCCAGCACTGTACATTACTGCAGAGTATTAACATTAACTGCAAACGTTAGAATCATTGTGTCGTAGCATAAAACACAGTAAAGACCTGTTGTGTTTGTGTGAGTAGCGTTGTACACAGTCAACCATCTAAGGTTTATAAGTCTTCTGTCACCAGAAATAATTTGTTGGTGTACCACATAACACTTTGGTAAATAGAATACACTTCCTATAAAGGTGATTTATCGGTGCAGTAGTACAACTATTGTTCCCTCTAAGCTGTACTGTGCATGCACAGCAACTTTTTAGGGAATGTACAGCTAAAGTTTTAGTACGCACAGCTTCCCTACCCTACAGCTGGAGTAGAACTCGAGTTGTAAATACACAGTCAGAAAAAATTTGCAAAAATTGTACCTTTAGGGGTACAACAGCTTGTCACTAGTTAAGTAACCGCAAAAGTACATCTGCTGTACCCTTTAACATGGGAACCTATTGGTACCATTGCAGATTGTATCTTTCAAAGGCAAATATGTACCGTTGGTGACTAAATTGGACTTTGGTGCTATGGTACTATAATGTACCCTTTAAGAAGGTGCACATTAGGCATTTTAGGGATACTGCCCCAATGACAAGCTACACAATGTCCAGGAACTTTGTACCAACAGATTACGTGTTACACAATATCCATGTATGTGAATGTGGAATGGTCACAATTTTATTTTATTATTTTAAAGCTGGTTCTTAAACAGCTCTAGTTTAAAATGAATTATTTTGCTGTACAACATATATGTGGAAATCATATTGGGTGATTGCCAATTATGTGTTCATTGAATAATTGAGATCACTGTGGAAAACTCTATGTAGCCTAAGTATAAAGTAACTGTTTACCATCTTGAACCTCCCATCCTCTCAACCTTTTGGTCACACAAGTGATTGTACCTTTTTTGTGAATTAAATTGTACAGACATGGACCCTTTGACAGTTGGAAACATATGTGTACCTAATTTACCCCTAAATTATACATATTAGTTCCTTAAGGTGTAATTTATGGCTCATTGAGGGTATAACCACACCAGTTGTACCCTATGTGTTAACAAATGGACCTCAATTGTACCTTTTTTTCTGACAGTGTAGTAGCGCTCTATATATATATATATATATATATATATATATATATATATATATATATATATATATATATATATATATATATATATATATATACTGTATATATATATATACTGTATATATTTAAGATTAGTTTTATTTAATTTAATTAGAGTGAGAAATGAGTAGGTGGGCAGAGCAGGGCAGCTGCTCTTGTCTGTTCTGAGCTATCTTCTTCCCTCCATCGATCCTCAAATCTGTTTTTAGGTGCCAGGAGTGTAACAACCACAGAGCGGTGATGCTGAAACTTCAGTAGTCTCAGACAACACTGCTTCTTTAAACAGTCTGGCTGACAAAAGGCCATCCCAGTCCTCTGACTTGAACCCCATAGAAAACCTGTGGAGTGAACTGAAGAGGATAGCCCACCAGCGTCGACCTTGAAATTTGAAGGATCTGGAGAGATTCTGTATGGATGGATAGACTCAGATTCCTTGTATTGACTAAAAGGGTGCCAATAATTGTGACACACATATATTTAACAAATATATATAATTTTTTTTATTATAAACCTGTGTTATGTTTGCAATTATCTAGAAAACAAAGAGGCGTCCATGTGAAGTGACCTTAGGATACTAGGAGTAAGGGTACTCACATTTGGTGAAGCACTCTCTTGTGCTGGTAGAGGCAAACTGACAACTCACAGCCTGTCAGTTGGCTGGCATTCAGACACTCCAACCGTCCGGTAGCTGTAACTGTCTTCCCAAAAATCAGCTCAAAAGTCAGCAGTTAAAAACATTTATTAAAATGTTAATAAAAACCAACATAAAAATAACAAAGCTGATACAAAGTACATCTATCACGGATATCTCCAATTAAAATGCAATGCATTTCTCGGCGTATGGCTCCGCCGTTTCATCAGGCATAATGTAAGCGTCTAATTTGCTGTCTTAAATAGGGAATATCAGTGGTAATTGAAGATTGGGCGGGGTCGCAAGCTGGAAGGTGTGTATAACAGGCCCATACGCAATTGGACTTAATGTCAGGGTCAAAACATGTGGATTGGTGCCTATCTTCAGTAGTAAATATCAACAGATGAATTGGCCACCAATCAAGGCTATGTTTCGCCGTTACATGGCAGGGCATATCAATCCCCAGTGTGGGAGTGTATATTTGGCCAATTGTGGGAGTGTATATTAAGCCAATAGGATCCTCTATACTTCAACACACCTCCAAATAGGGACTTGCCCAATCAGATAATAAAAAAATATAAACGTGATACTGTGGATGTTAGAATACATTTGTGCATCATCAAGATTGAACAATAAGGGATAGTGGAAACATGGAGCACGAACCTCCGTAATAGAACACGCTCACCAGTTCATAAACATCCTGTCAGCCTCCCAAAAAAAAGACAGAGGGTGCCAGATGCAATTCAACAGATAAACTAGCAAAGGTCTCTCGGATAAATAAAAAAAATACACATACTGGCTATTCAAGTATAACAAGTAGCAATGGCATCTCAACACTCGAATTGCTGAAACAAAAGTAAAACCTATATAAAAATATATATATTAACGGGATTACAATACACACTCTCGCAAAGCACAGAGGTAAATTGTGCTGAGTAGGTGTGCAAGATAAAATGTGTTGGTGTCAAATATAAATAAACAAAATCCCTATATAATGTGAATGTGAATTATTTCCTGAGGGGGTGTGTGTGAATAAATATATATATATATATATATATATATATATATATATATATATATACAGGATAGAAAATAATAGTCAGTACTAATTAACAATTTTCTTTTGTGCTTTGTAAATATGTTTACATATATCCATCTCCAATTACCACTGCTCTTCCATATTTAAGACCGCAAATGAGACGGTTAAATTATGCCTGATGAAACGATGGAGCCATACACCGAGAAACGCATTACATTTTAATTGGAGACATCCGTGATAGATGTACTCCATATCAACTTTGTTATTTTTATTTTGGTTTTTACTAACGTTTTAATAAATGTTTTTAACTGCTGACTTTTGAGCTGATTTTTGGTAAGACAGTTACAGCTACCGGACGGTTGGAGTGTCTGGATGCCAGCCAACTGACAGGCTGTGAGTTGTTAGTTTGCCTCTACCAGCACAAGAGAGTGCTTCACCAAATGTGAGTACCCATACTTGTATCCTAAGGTCACTTATTTTGTTTTCTAGATTGTTTCAGTGACGTTTGCTTGAAGAAGATGGCCGCCTGAGGGACTGTTCAAGGGATTATTCATCTCTATTCTCCACGAGTTGAAGTATTTGATTGCAGTCCGTTGTTCCTTTTGGGACTACCATTGTATTGTTTTATTTGATTTATATATTTTTTGCTGCTTGCAATTCTTATATTCATACATGTTTGATTTGTATATATATATATTTGTGTGTATATATATATATATATATATATATATAAATATATCTTGTTTGTTTTTATTTCTTAGTTATTCATCTTAGCGCCCCCTACAGGGTGGTATTTTTATGTTTGCAATTGTTTATCCATGAGAGCAGAGTATTTTTGTGAACAAAATATCAAAAGGTTAAACCATAAAGACAATTTTTTATAGCCTTTTTTGCTCATATTTACCAATGGTGCCAATATTAGTGGAGGGCACTGGATGTCTAAAAAAACGTACATACCTTAATAGAAAAATACTTTATTGCTAAAAAATGCTAATCATCATCTGAGTCTTTTGCGAGTTGGAATCTTTTTGCTGGATGTGTATATATACTGTATGTGTGTGTGTGCATGTGTATATATGTGTGTGTATATATATATATATATATATATATATATATATATATATATATATGTATATATATATATATATGTGTGTGTATGTATTTATTTGTTAATATGTGTATATAAAGTATATTAGAAAAATGCAACCAAAAGACTTGCTTGACACAGGGTTGCCACAAACCTTCAATTTGTAAGAAACACAATATCTGTGAAGCACAATAAAATGGTGTACGCCGTAACGCCGGTATTATTTGTATGGGTCACGTTATAGGGGGGCACCAATGGTGAGTTTATAGAATTGGGGCCCCTTTGAGTGCCAACACATAATGGCTTATTAAACTCTTTCTGTACTTGAAGTACAGGAAGTTCTGATTTGTATATAATGTATATAAATGTGTCTAATGGTTTGGAAAATACAATGGATATTGCAAATCCAAATTTAAAAACTAACCAATTCACATCAAAACGTCTAGTTTTTCAAGTATCACCACCCTTTGTTGAAGACAATGCCTAGGTAGGCTCATTGGAGCTCAGGAGCATGCACATGTCTTTAGCTCTCTATGACAGCAGCATTTGAAATTCTTTAACTTTGCTACAAGCATTGTTACAAAATCCGTTGCCATAGAGTGCTACACACATGCACACTCCTGAGCTCCTATGATCCTCCCTACCTTACTAGGTGCTGCCATGGAGCAAATTTCAAGTCTCACCTAGGACACATGAGACCCTTGTGCTAGTGCCTAAAAAGAGTGTATAGTACGATTATGTAACGGTTTGATGTGCAGTAATTACTATGAGTAATAAGTTCTGATCTGTATGAAACATATAAGGCATAATATTTTGTATTATGCTTCTGTTTTTGGCTTGAAACTATATCTGGTATTAAATGTTCTTGTATCTTGGGGTTGATTGCAATTGGTTACAAAAACATAATTTATGCAAGCACTTACCTGGTAAATTCATTTCTTTCATATTGGCAAGAGTCCATGAGCAAGTGACGTATGGGATTTACAATCCTACCAGGATGGGCAAAGTTTCCCAAACCTCAAAATGCCTATAACTACACCCCTCACCCCACCCACAATTCAGTTTAACGAAATGCCAAGTAGTGGGGTGATAAAATAAGGAGTAAAAAAGCATACAAAAAGAGGAACTGGAAATATAATTGTGCTTTTATACAAAAAAAATCATAACCACCAGAAAGAGGGTGGGCCTCATGGACTTGCCAATATGAAAGAAATTAATTTATCAGTTAAGTTTCTTTAATGTAATTGGCAAGAGTCCATGAGCTAGTGACGTATGGGATAGAAATACCCAAGATGTGGAAGTCCACAGAAGAGTTACTAGAAAGGGAGGGATAAAAATAAAAACAGCCATTTTCCACTGAAAAAAATAAATCCACAAAAAATAAGTTTTTCTCATAAATTGAAAGAAAAAAACTTAAAACATTTGCAGAAAAACTGAAACAGCTACCTGAAGAACTTTTCTACCAAAGACTGCTTCAGAAGAAGCAAATCAAAATGGTAAAATTTAGTAAATGTATGCAAAGAAGACCAAGTTGCTGCTTTGCAAATCTGATCAACTGAAACTTCATTCTTAAAAGCCCAAGAAGTGGAGACTGATCTAGTAGAATGAGCTGTGATCCTCTGAGGTGGGGACTGTCCCGCCTCGAAATAAGCTTTATGAATCAAAAGCTTTAACCAAGATGCCAAAGAAAAGGCAGAAGCTTTCTGACCTTTCCTAGAACCAGATAAGACAACAAATAGTCTAGAAGTCTTCCTGAAATCTTTAGTAGCTTCAACATAATATTTCAAAGCTCTTACATCATCCAAAGAATGCAAAGATCTTTCAAGAGCATTCTTGGCATTAGGACACAAGGAAGGAACAACAATTTCCCTACTAATGTTGTTAAAATTCGCTACCTTAGGAAGAAATTTAAACAAAGTCCACAAGACAGCCTTATCCTGATGGAAAATCAGAAAAGGAGACTCACAAGAGAGAGCAGACAATTCCGAAACCCTTCTAGCTGAAGAGATAGCCAAAAGAAACAACACTATCCAAGAAAGTAGTTTAATATCCAAAGAATGCATAGGCTCAAAAGGAGTAGCCTGCAAAGTCTTCAAAACCAAATTAAGACTCCAAGGAGGAGAGATTGATTTAATAACAGGCTTGATATGAACCAAAGCCTGAACAAAACAGTGAATATCAGGAAGCTTAGCAATCTTTCTATGAAACAAAACAGAAAGAACAGAGATTTGTCCCTTCAAAGTACTTGCAGACAAACCTTTATCCAAACCATCCTGAAGAAACTGTAAAATTCTAGGAATTCTAAAAGAATTCCAGGAGAATTTATGAGAAGAACACCATGAAATATAGGTCTTCCAAACTCGATAATAAATCTTTCTTGAAAAACACTTACGAGCCTGTAGCATAGTATAAATCACTGAGTCAGAGAAACCTCTATGACTATGCACTAAGCGTTCAATTTCCATACCTTCAAATTTAACGATTTGAGATCCTGATGGAAAAACGGCCCTTGAGACAGAAGGTCTGGTCTTAGAGGAAGTTGCCAAGGCTGGCAACTGGACATCCGAACAAGATCCGCATACCAAAACCTTTGAGGCCACACTGGTGCTATAAGAAACACATACAATTGTTCCATAATGATCTTGGAGATCACTTTTGGAAGAAGAACTAGAGGCGGAAAGATATAAGCAGGTTGGTAAAACCAAGGAACTGCTAAAGCATCCACCATCTCCGCCTGAGGATCCCTGGACTTGGACAGGTACCTGGGAAGTTTCCTTTTTAGATGAGAAGCCATCAGATCTATTTCTGGAAGACCCCACATCTGTACAATCTGACAAAATACATCTGGATGGAGAGACCACTCCCCCGTATGTAAGGTCTGACGGCTAAGATAATCCGCTTCCCAATTGTCTACACCTGGGATATGCACCGCAGAAATTAGATAAGATCTGGATTCTGCCCAAGAAAGTATCTGAGATACTTCTTTCATAGCTAGGGGACTGCGAGCCCCGCCCTGATGATTGACATATGCCACAGTTGTGATATTGTCCATCTGAAAACAAATGAATGGTTCTCTCTTTAACAGAGGCCAAACCTGAAGAGCCCTGAAAATAGCACGGAGTTCTAAAATATTGATTGGTAACCTCGCCTCTTGAGGTTTCCAAACCCCTTGTGCTGTCAGAGATCCCCAGACAGCTCCCCAACCTGAAAGGCTTGCATCTGTTGTGATCACAGTCCAGGTAGGAAGAACAAAAGAGGCCCCCTGAATTAAACGATGATGGTCTAACCACCAAGTCAGAGAGCGTTGAATGTTGGTATTTAAGTATATCAATTGTGATATCAGAGTATAATCCCTGCATCATTGATTCAGCATACAAAGCTGTAGAGGTCTCATGTGAAAACGAGCAAAGGGGATCGCGTCCGATGCTGCAGTCATGAGACCTAAAACTTCCATGCACATAGCCACTGAAGGGAATGATTGAGACTGAAGGTTTCAACAAGCTAAAACCAATTTCATTCATCTCTTGTCTGTTAAGGACAGAGTCATGGACACTGAATCTATCTTAAAACCTAAAAAGGTGACCTTTGTCTGAGGAATCAAGAAACTATTTGGTAAATTGATCCTCCAACCATGTCTTTGAAGAAACAACACTAGTTGATTTGTGTGAGATTCGGCTAAATGTAAAGACTGAGCTAGAACCAAGATATCGTCCAAATGGAAGAGTGACAAATTGGTAATTCTTGTCTAGAAAAAGAGAATCTCAGAAACCGATAGTGGTCTGGATGAATCGGAATGTGAAGATATGCATCCTGTAAGTCTATCGTGGACATATAATGACCTTGCTGAACAAAAGGCAAAATAGTCCTTATAGTTACCATCTTGAAAGTTGGGACTCTTACAAAACGATTCAAAAACTTCAGATCCAGAACTGGCTTGAATTAATTTTCTTTCTTTGGGACAATGAATAGATTTGAATAAAACCACAGACACTGTTCCTGAAACGGAACTGGGATTATTACCCCTGAAAGCTCTAGATCTGAACACACACTTCAGAAAAGCCTGAGCCTTCACTGGATTTGCTGGAACGTGAGATAGAAAGAATCATCTCACAGGAGTTCTTACTCTGAATCCTATTCAATACCCTTGAGAGACAATACTCTGAATCCACTGATTTTGAACAGAATCTGACCAAATGTCTTGGAAAAATTTAAATCTGCCCTCCACCAGCTGAGCTAGGTTGAGGGCCGCACCTTCATGCAGACTTGGGGGCTGGCTTTGGTTTCTTAAAAGGCTTGGATACATTCTAACTTGAAGAAGGTTTCCAATTGGAATCAGAGTCTTTAGGGGAAGGATTGGTTTGTCTGTCGAAAAGAACGAAAACGATTAGAAGCTTTAGATTTACCCTTAGATCTTTTATCCTGAGGCAAAAAAACTCCCTTCCCTCCAGTGATAGTTGAAATAATTGAATCCAACTGAGAACCAAATAAATTGTTACCTTGGAAAGAAAGAGATAGTAATCTAGACTTAGATACCATGTCAGCATTCCAAGATTTGAGCCATAAAGCTCTTCTAGCTAAAATAGCTAAAGACATAGATTTAACATCAATTTTGATGATATCAAAAAAAGCATCACAGATAAAATGATTAGCATGTTGAAGCAAATGAACAATGCTAGACAAATCAGGATCTGTTTCCTGTTGCACCAAGCTATCCAACCAAAAGGTTGATGCAGCAATGGCAGGTCTGAGAAGACAGCCAGAAAATAAATAAGCTTTCCTTAGATAAAATTCAAGTTTCCTATCGAAAGGATCTTTAAAAGAAGTACTGTCTTCCATAGGAATAATAGTACATTTGGCAAGAGTAGAAATAGCCCCATCAACTTTGGGGACTTTTTCCCAAAACTCTAATCTAGCCGCTGGCAAAGGGTACAACTTTTTTAACTTAGAAGAAGGAATGAAATAAGTACCAGGCTTAATCCATTCATTAGCAATCACATCAGAAATAGCATCAGGAACTGGAAAAACCTCAGGAGTAACCACAGGAGGTTTATAAACAGAATTTAAACGTTTACTAGTTTTGATATCAAGAGGACTAGACTCCTCAATATCCAAAGTAACCAACACTTCTTTCATTAAGAAACAAATACACTCAATCTTGAAAAGATAAGTAGACTTGTCAGTGTCAATGTCTGAGGTAGGATCTTCTGAATCAGAGAGATCCTCATCAGAAGAGGATATTTCAGTATGTTGTCGGTCATTAGAAATGTAATCAAATTTATGAGAAGTTTTAAAAGACCTTTTACATTTATTAGAAGGCAGAATAGCAGACAAAGCCTTCTGTATCGCATCAGCAATATAATTTTTCATATCAACAGGGATATCATGTACATTAGATGTTGAAGGAACAACAGAAACTGTACTAGTACTGATGGAAACGTTTTCTGTGTGCAAAAGCTTATCATGGCAACTGTTACATACTACAGCTAGAGATATAATCTCAGCTAATTTACAACAGGTACACTTAGCTTTGGTAGAACTGTGATCAGGCAGCAGGGTTTCAACAGTTGCTTCTGAGACAGGATCAGATTGAGACATCTTGCAAAATGTAAAAGTAAAAACAACATTAACCCCTTAATGACCGAGGACGTGCAGGGTACGTCCTCTAAAAAAAGTCACTTAACGACCAAGGACGTACCCTGCACGTCCTTGGTCTGGAAAGCAGCTGGAAGCGATCCTGATCACTTCCAGCTGCTTTCCGGTTATTGCAGGATGCCTCGATATTGAGGCATCCTGCAATAAAAATTTTTACCCCTCCGGTGCAGAGAGCCACTCTGTGGACCTCTTTGCACCGGACATCGATGGCTGCATTCGTTGGTGGGAGCTGAAGTGGGAGGCGAGTGGGCGGCCATCGATGGCTTCAAAGTCAGAGAGGGGGGCAGGATCGGGGGCGGGACTGCCAGGGGCGCGCACGGGCACGCACGGGCGGCCGGGGGAGGGCGCATGCACGGGGAGGGAGCGGGTGGGAACCGCTACACTACAGAAACATTTTTTTTGTTATAAGTGCCAATAAAAGTAATCTAAGGGATCTGGGAGGGGGTGGGGGATTGGTCTTGGGGGGGGGAAGCTACACTACAGAAAAAAACAAAAAAGAAATAAAAAAAAAAACCATAAAACATTTTTATTTGCAAAACTGGGTACTGGCAGACAGCTGCCAGTACCCAAGATGACCCCCAATAAGGCAGAGGGGGAGGGTTAGAGAGCTGTTTTGGGGGGGATCAGGGAGGTTGGGGGCTAAGGGGGGGGATCCTACAGCAGCTTATGTAAATATGCTAAAAAAAAAAGATATCTTTTATTTTAGTACTGGCAGACTTTCTGCCAGTACTTAAGATGGCGGGGACAATTGTGGGGTGGGGGAGGGAAGAGAGCTTTTTGGGAGAGATCAGGGGGTCTGATGTGTCAGGTGGGAAGCTGATCTCTACACTAAAGCTAAAATTAACCCTGCAAGCTCCCTACAAGCTACCTTATTAACCCCTTCACTGCTGGGCATAATTCACGTGTTGTGCGCAGTGGCATTTAGCGGCCTTCTAATTACCAAAAAGCAACACCAAAGCCATATGTCTGCTATTTCTGAACAAAGGGGATCCCAGAGAAGCATTTAGAACCATTTGTGCCATAATTGCACAAAATGTTTGTAAATGATTTCAGTGAGAAACCTAAAATTTGGAAAAATTTTACGTTTTTTTTTTATTTGATCGCATTTGGCGGTGAAATGGTGGCATGAAATATACCAAAATGGGCCTAGATCAATACTTTGGGTTGTCTACTACACTACACAAAAGGTAAAATTACACCAAAAAGCTCCCTACATGCTCCCTAATTATCCCTTTCACTGCTGGGCATAATACACGTGTGATGCACAGTGGCATTTAGCGGCCTTCTAATTACCAAAAAGCAACGTCAAAGCCATATATGTCTGCTATTTCTGAAAAAAAGGGATCCCAGAGAAATTTTACAACCATTTATGCCATAATTGCACAAGCTGCTTGTAAATAATTTCAGTGAGAAACCTAAAGTTTGTGAAAAAATTTGTGAAAAAGTGAGCAATTTTTTTTATTTGATCGCATTTGGTGGTGAAATGGTGGCATGAAATATACCAAAATGGGCCTAGATCAATACTTTGGGATGTCTTCTAAAAAAAAATATATGCATATCAATGGATATTCAGGGATTCCTGAACGACATCAGTGTTCCAATGTAACTAGCGCTAATTTTGAAAAAAAGTGGTTTGGAAATAGCAAAGTGCTACTTGTATTTATGGCCCTATAACTTGCAAAAAAAGCAAATAACTTGTAAACATTGGGTATTTCTAAACTCAGGACAAAATTTAGAAACTATTTAGCATGGGTGTTTTTTGGTGGTTGTAGATGTGCAACAGATTTTGGGGGTCAAAGTTAGAAAAAGTGTGTTTTTTTTCCTCATATTTTATATTTTTTTATAGTAAATGATAAGATATGATGAAATAATGGTATCTTTAGAAAGTCCATTTAATGGCGAGAAAAAAACGTATATAATATGTGTGGGTACAGTAAACGAGTAAGAGGAAAATTACAGCTAAACACAAACACTGCAGAAATTTAAAAATAGCCCTGGTCCCAAACGGACAGAAAATGGAAAAGTGCTGTGGTCATTAAGGGGTTATATGGCAGTCTCAGAAATGGGAAAAAATGCAAGCAGCATAGCCCTCTGAGCGTATAGAAGGCAAGAGGCATATAGGAACTGGGGTGAAAAATAAACTTAATTTTTTTGGCGCCAAGTATGACGCACGACACAAAAGGAAGTTGACTTTTTTTTGGCGCCAACAACATCCGGAAATGATGCAACTCGCGTCATAACAGACGCAACCTCGTGCAAGAAAAAACCTGGCTTCAACTAAGATGCCGGAAATGACAAACTTGCGTCATCTAAGACGTACCTTTACGCCAAAAATATTCTCACGCCAAGAATGACGCATTAATTAACAGCATTTTGCGCCCTTGCAAGCCTAATTTTGCCCGTGAAAAGAAAAAACAGTCAATTTGAAAACAAGGACTTTACCCCAGGTAAGACAAATAACTTCCTAAACATGCTTCCCAAACTGAAACTGACAGTCTGCAAAAGGAAATATACATAGACCTGACTCATGGAAAATATAAGTAAAATACATATATGTAAAACTTTATATTAATACATAAAGCGCCAAACCATAGCTGAGAGTGTCTTAAAAGGAAAAACATACTTACCGAAAGACACCCATCCACATATAGCAGATAGCCAAACCAGTACTGAAAAAGTATCAGCAGAGGTAATGGTATATAAGAGTATATCCTCGATCTGAAAAGGGAGGTAGGAGATGAATCCCTACGACCGATAACAAAGAACCTTTGAAAAGATTTCCTGCAAGGAAAACCATAACATCAATAGGCGATACTCCCTTCACATCCCTCTGACAAACACTGTACTCTGAGAGGAATTGGGCTTCAAAATGCTTAGAAGCACTTATCATAGAATAAATCATAGAAATCAAGCACAAACTTACTTCACCACCTCCATAGGAGGCAAAGTTTGTAAAACTGAATTGTGGATGTGGTGAGGGGTGTATTTATAGGCATTCTGAGGTTTGGGAAACTTTGCCCCTCCTGGAATATCCCATACGTCACTAGCTCATGGACTCTTACCAATTACATGAAAGAAATATTATTTGCTTTAAGAAATATAAAATGATACAACTCTGGAAAAGGACAATTGGACAGTAAAACATAAGACTTTAAATAAAGGAAAACCCAGTTGTCTCACAATAGTGGGAACTCAAGAACAATTTGGTACACATTCAAGAGAATTATGTATATTTGTGAGTCAACAATTGTCAAAATATATGGATGCCATAATTTCTTATGTAATTTATGTTTGTTAATCATATCTTTGTTCCAATAAAGAGAAATTAAAAAAAAAAAACTTTATAGAGCCTGGCTTAAAAATATACAATGGGGCTCTATATAGTTGAGAGAATTGTTGCTTTAGTAAATATAATGTTATTTGTATACCAAGAATATGACTGCAGTATTTGGCAGCGCTTATCCTCCTACTCCTACGTGACAGACACCAGGATGAAATCTTTCATACACATTTTCTTTTCAGACATCAAATCTAAAGGCATATTTAGACAGACAGCAACATTTTGTGCAATCCAAAAATGTAATAAATTCTTGTAGAACTAATGATTTGCAAAAGAGAATCAGCATTTAAAATTCCAGTTTTATTTGTGTCCATGACATCATTCTTTTTTATTTTTCTTTATTTTTTTTTTATATCAACCACCACCCAGATATTTTTCTAGCTGTCAGTGCCTGCAGTGAGTTTTGAAGTGTGTGTTAGTAAAGTCAGTCTTTTCTTAGCTCTGGTAATCTGAAAGCAGTTGCTGCTTTTATGAATAGAAGGGAGTGTTTGCATGACAATGGAAGATATGATTCAATTCCACAAATTCCAGTGGCTAAAACAGATGTCAGGCAGATTATTTTTCAAGCCAGTAAATGCACACTAGACTTCCATGGTCTATTAATCTGCTAAAATTTAAACATTCTTATTTGAAATAAAAAGTGTCACAAATTATAAAAAGGAAATAAGTGAAAAAAATGTTTTAATCTTATTGCAGTTTTTGATGTGACTTTTTACTTTACTGGAGAAAACTAACGCCTAGATTTAGAGTTCTGCGTTAGCCGTCAAAACCAGCGTTAGGGGCTACCGCTGGTATTTAGAGTCAGGAAAGGGTCTAACGCTCACTTTGCAGCCGCGACTTTTCCATACCGCAGATCCCCCTACGCCATTTGCGTATCCTATCTTTTCAATGGGATCTTTCTAACGCCGGTATTTAGAGTCTTGGCTGAAGTGAGCGTTAGAAATCTAACGACAAAACTCCAGCCGCAGAGAAAAGCCAGGAGTTAAGAGCTTTCTGGGCTAACGCCGGTTCATAAAGCTCTTAACTACTGTGCTCTAAAGTACACTAACACCCATAAACTACCTATGTACCCCTAAACCGAGGTCCCCCCACATCGCCGCCACTCTAATTAATTTTTTTAACCCCTAATCTGCCGACCACACACCGCCGCAACCTACATTATCCCTATGTACCCCTAATCTGCTGCCCCTAACACCACCGACCCCTATATTATATTTATTAACCCCTAATCTGCCGCCCCCAACGTCGTCGCCGCCACCTACCTACAATTATTAACCCCTAATCTGCCGACCGGACCTCACCGCTACTATAATAAAGTTATTAACCCCTAATCCGCCTCACTCCCGCCTCAATAACCCTATAATAAATAGTATTAACCGCTTAATCTGCCCTCCCTAACATCACCGACACCTAACTTCAAGTATTAACCCCTAATCTGCTGACCGGACCTCACCGCTACTCTAATAAATTTATTAACCCCTAAAGCTAAGTCTAACCCTAACACTAACACCCCCCTAAGTTAAATATAAATTTTATCTTACGAAATAAATTATTTCTTATTAAATAAATTATTCCTATTTAAAGCTAAATACTTACCTGTAAAATAAACCCTAATATAGCTACAATATAAATTATAATTATATTGTAGCTATTTTAGGATTAATATTTATTTTACAGGCAACTTTGTATTTATTTTAACCAGGTACAATAGCTATTAAATAGTTAATAACTATTTAATAGCTACCTAGTTAAAATAATTACAAAATTACCTGTAAAATAAATCCTAACCTAAGTTACAATTAAACCTAACACTACACTATCAATAAATTAATTAATTAAAATACCTACAATTATCTACAATTAAACCTAACACTACACTATCAATAAATTAATTACATACAAATACCTACAAATAAATACAATTAAATAAACTAACTAAAGTACACAAAATAAAAAAAGAACTGTTACAAAAAATAATTTTTTTTTTTACAAACATTATAAAAATATTACAACAATTTTAAGCTAATTACACCTACTCTAAGCCCCCTAATAAAATAACAAAGCCCCCCAAAATGAAAAAATGCCCTTACCTATTCTAAAATAAAAATTGAAAAGCTCTTTTACCTTACCAGCCCTTAAAAGGGCCTTTTGCGGGGCATGCCCCAAAGAATTCTGCTCTTTTGCCTGTAAAAAAAACCATACAATACCCCCCAACATTACAACCCACCACCCACATACCCCTAATCTAACCCAAACCCCCCTTAAATAAACCTAACACTAAGCCCCTGAAGATCTCCCTACCTTGTCTTCACCACGCCGGGTATCACCGATCCGTCCAGAAGAGGGTCCAAAGTCTTCATCCAAGCCCAAGCGGGGGCTGAAGAGGTCCATCATCCGGCTGAAGTCTTGATCCAAGAGGGGTTTGAAGAGGTCCATCATCCGGCTGAAGTCTTGATCCAAGCGGGGGCTGAAGAGGTCCATCATCCGGCTGAAGTCTTGATCCAAGCGGGGGCTGAAGAGGTCCATCATCCGGCTGAAGTCTTCTATCAAGCGGCATCTTCAATCTTTTTTCTTCCAGCTCCATCTTTATCCCGCCGACGCGGAACATCCATCCTGGCCGTCAACTTCCCGATGAATTACGGTTCCTTTAAGGGACATCATCCAAGATGGCGTCCCTCGAATTCCGATTGGCTGATAGGATTCTATCAGCCAATCGGAATTAAGGTAGGAAAATTCTGATTGGCTGATGGAATCAGCCAATCAGATTCAAGTTCAATCCGATTGGCTGATCCAATCAGCCAATCAGATTGAGCTTGCATTCTATTGGCTGTTCCGGTCAGCCAATCCTATCAGCCAATCAGAATTCGAGGGACGCCATCTTGGATGACGTCCCTTAAAGGAACCATCATTCGTCGGGAAGTCATCGGCCAGGATGGATGTTCCGCGTCGGCAGGATGAAGATGGAGCCGGAAGAAAGAAGATTGAAGATGCCGCTTGATAGAAGACTTCAGCTGGATGATGGACCTCTTCAGCCCCCGCTTGGATCAAGACTTCAGCCGGATGATGGCCCTATTCAGCCCCCCTTGGATCAAGACTTCAGCCGGATGATGGACCTCTTCAGCCCCCGCTTGGATCAAGACTTCAGCCGGATGATGGACCTCTTCAGCCCCCGCTTGGGCTTGGATGAAGACTTCGGACCATCTTCTGGACGGATCGGTGATACCCGGCGTGATGAAGACAAGGTAGGGAGATCTTCAGGGGCTTAGTGTTAGGTTTATTTAAGGGGGGTTTGGGTTAGATTAGGGGTATGTGGGTGGTGGATTGTAATGTTGGGGGGTATTGTATGTTTTTTTTTTACAGGCAAAAGAGCAGAATTCTTTGGGGCATGCCCCGCAAAAGGCCCTTTTAAGGGCTGGTAAGGTAAAAGAGCTTTTGAATTTTTATTTTAGAATAGGTAAGGGCATTTTTTTATTTTGGGGGGCTTTGTTAGTTTATTAGGGGGCTTAGAGTAGGTGTAATTAGCTTAAAATTGTTGTAATATTTTTATAATGTTTGTAAATTATTTTTTTATTTTTTGTAACTTAGTTCATTTTTTATTTTTTGTACTTTAGTTAGTTTATTTAATTGTATTTATTTGTAGGTATTTGTATGTAATTAATTTATTGATAGTGTAGTGTTAGGTTTAATTGTAGATAATTGTAGGTATTTTATTTAATTAATTTATTGATAGTGTAGTGTTAGGTTTAATTGTAACTTAGGTTAGGATTTATTTTACAGGTAATTTTGTAATTATTTTAACTAGGTAGCTATTAAATAGTTATTAACTATTTAATAGCTATTGTACCTGGTTAAAATAAATACAAAGTTGCCTGTAAAATAAATATTAATCCTAAAATAGCTACAATATAATTATAATTTATATTGTAGCTATATTAGGGTTTATTTTACAGGTAAGTATTTAGCTTTAAATAGGAATAATTTATTTAATAAGAAATAATTTATTTTGTTAGATAAAAATTATATTTAACTTAGGGGGGTGTTAGTGTTAGGGTTAGACTTAGCTTTAGGGGTTAATACATTTATTAGAGTAGCGGTGAGGTCCGGTCGGCAGATTAGGGGTTAATACTTGAAGTTAGGTGTCAGCGATGTTAGGGAGGGCAGATTAGGGGTTAATACTATTTATTATAGGGTTTTTGAGGCGGGAGTGAGGCCGATTAGGGGTTAATAACTTTATTATAGTAGCGGTGAGGTCTGGTCGGCAGATTAGGGGTTAATAAGTGTAGGTAGGTGGCGGCGACGTTGGGGGTGGCAGATTAGGGTTTAATAAATATAATATAGTTGTCGGCGGTGTTAGGGGCAGCAGATTAGGGGTACATAGGGATAACGTAGGTTGTGGCGGTTTACGGAGCGGCAGATTAGGGGTTAATAGTATAATGCAGGGGTCAGCGATAGCGGGGGCAGCAGATTAGGGGTTAATAAGTGTAAGGCTAGGGGTGTTTAGACTCGGGGTTCATGTTAGGGTGTTAGGTGCAGACTTAGGAAGTTTTTCCCCATAGGAAACAATGGGGCTGCGTTAGGAGCTGAACGCTGCTTTTTTGCAGGTGTTAGGTTTTTTTCAGCTCAAACGGCCCCATTGTTTCCTATGGGGGAATCGTGCACGAGCACGTTTTTGAAGCTGGACGCATCCGTAAGCAACACTGGTATTTCGAGTTGCATTGGCGGTAAATTATGCTCTACGCTCCCTTTTTGGAGCCTAACGCAGCCCTTCTGTGAACTCTAAATACCAGCGGTATTTAAAAGGTGCGGGGGGAAAAAAGCATGCGTAGCTAACGCACCCCTTTGGCCGCAGAACTCTAAATCTAGGCGTAAGAAAATAGTAAGAATGCATATAATTTTCTGTAACCTGGTTATATTAGAGCTTCCACAAAGCCTATAGGTGACAGGTGCGGCAGAACCTGGGATCTAATGTAAGGTCAAGTGGAAGTTTTAGGGGATCCTATGTACCCCCAATAATTAGTATAGCATTTCAAAGCTAACTTTTGCAAGGTAGTTCCGTTTTTATATTTCCAGCGAGTAGCCATGTTCCTCTTTTACCCTAGGGGGCTTTATGATAAGAACTTGCCAACTTGGAAAGATTTTTTTTTTGAGTATTGTATATTGTAAGGTAGGAAACAGAATAGATTGCGCTAAAGAATATATATATAAATATGTATATGACTGATAAATATCCTTATTATATATTATTGTATCAATATATATACACACAGATAATATATCTTGCTAATGATCATTTTAAAGTGTAACAGAAAAAATAATAATAAGGTAAAAACCACAGGATAGAGAAATGTAGGCAGTTGCAAACAGTTGGAGAACAGAAAAACAAATTTCAGCCTATTTATGTTATCCCTTTAAATGGTATATAGTACCTTACAGTTACTGACTGAGTCCATACAATCAAATAATGTTCTGATTGAGTCCAATCCAATTATGTTCTTTTATTGGATATTCCAAATGTGAAAGAAGGAGAAGGGCGTATGTTGCTTTCCTTAATTACAAACAATTTGTTGGATAGCTGTTTCCATGCTGCCTGTAATCAGCTGGGCAATCCAATCCTCAGCTCCAATGCAGTACCATGTAAAAGAAAAAGACAGAGGCGCACAGGGCCAACTCAAGTGAAATATTTTATTATCAGTGAAATACACACATAAAAACTAACACTTACAAGATTCGTAAGTGCTACAAAGCACATCTGTTGAGCACTGTGTAGGTACAGCTGCTGCTCCTCCACACCAGGTTTAAGATGGAAATTTTCAGGCACGGTATCCAGAAACCCTTGCTCTGATAACCGTGGATAGGATTCTAGGACAGCTAGCCAAACGTTTGCTCCTTAATAGCCTAACGCGTTTCCCCCGATCAGCGGCCGGGCTTCTTCATGAGGCAGTAGTAACGTATGTGTTAGGAATTGCGCCTTTGTTGTTTAAAGGAGAGACAGCCAATTATCGTAAAGAGGTGTGTTACTTGGCCAATCCTGTTCATAGGTGTGTCTCATATCGCTCCATATACAAAACTTTTAGTTTGCTACGGCATAAGCCATACCTTATCTGACATTTTTACATCATATTGCTAAAAACCACATAGTTGATAATATATACATAAAAAGTACTTATAAAAATAGTTAAAATTAGCATACTGAATTGTCAAAAAATAATTTTATAAAAGAGTAGACATAATTGTTCTTTCAGGTTTGACCGCTACTATGTATAAATATGTTATGCCTAAAGTAAAATTGTATAGAGCGCGGTCAGAATTAAAACTAAATCTACATCATAGTAGTTAATCCCCATACTAGTCATTTTTCCTTGAAATAGTCTGTCGGGGCTCTTATGATTTTACTCATATTAGATTACTACAAGAGTTGGGTACTTTATTATAAATATTACGTACTGTGTGCTAGCTACATCGTTAGGTTAAATAAAACAATATAATATAATAATGGTGATAATAAATAATTAAAACAGTTTACTATATCATATAAAAAATTAATTTGGTGTTTAGTATTTTGTCGGGACTGTGATTACTATGTTAACCTAGAATATTTTTATTTTTATTTCTAAAAACAGAAAGTGCATAATAAGAAATTGATAAATTATCTAAAAATGTATATGCATTTAAAAAATTAAAACGGAAATATGAGTATATATAATTTTCATAGTCTATTCTTATATGCTTGAACTGAAAGAAGGCTATAGAAAAGTCAAACGACTATTTATATTACTGTAATTATACACATAGTGATTTGCTTAGATTCTAATCTCCCTTGTGCACTATAAAAATTAATTGTCTATAAATAGCTGGAAAAATTTATGAAGAATTCATTGTCTATGATAATAAAATATTTCACTTGAGTTGGCCCTGTGCGTCTCTGTCTTTTTCTTTTACATTATATTGTAAGGTAGGTGTCTCTCAGGGGCATAAGTAGACGTCACTGGGCCTGAGAACAACAAAGGCTTAGGTGGGGCCCCCATTTCAACTGCACCCTTTCTGGACAAATGCTGAGCCAGCAGCTACATAGGAGAAAGTTAGTCAGCGTCAGAGAATATGCACTTGCACAGCTTTCCTGTACATTTATAGGTGCAGTTTTTTCTTTGTAGTAACACAATGTCACGAACACCACTGACACAACTACGATCAAGTTTACCCTTCCTCGCTAGTGGTGTCAGGTGGAGGGATTCTTTAACCGGGACTGCCAGCAACAAACCTACACAGAGGCAACAAAAGGAACCAAGTATGCAAGAGTCCACAAATGCAGGAGCAGATGACAAGCCACAAACTAATAGAGAAGTCAAAGATGCAATTACAAGCAGAGAAATAGCAGGGCACGGACAAGAGGCCTTCAAAACAAGCAACACGTAAGTGAGCAAACACTACTTATAAAGGCCAAGGGGCAAATATAATAACAGTTGTATAATGAGCACGGTTACCTGTGTAAGTGTATGAACAAAGTATGCTACGGCACAGACCACCAGGAAAGTGAGAAGTGCATGCATGTGGGTAGCATGCAAGAGAACAGGAAAGATTACCTGAATCAATGCCAGCCCTAGTAACACGTCTTCGTGAGTGCACTACACGAGCAGGAGCAGGCAATCCCCACACAACCATGCGATCCCAATGGTGAGAGACCGACACCTGCTGACCCGGCAATGTAGGTACCTGACAGTGCTTTCATAGTTTTGCAAATATTCAGTAGCTTCTGGTATGTCACATGAGGTAGGTAAAGTAAGTAGAAAAACAAGATGTAGACCATACCTGCAAAATAAAAAGAGTTAAGTAGTAGAATCATTCTGGGGATTGGTTTTGTACAAATTCTGTTAGAGATAAAATATGGTACTAATTATCTTGCAAATAGGTACAGTAATATTGTAAATATTGTTCTAGGGTCTGATTGGTTCTGCCCACTTGGCCATTACATTGAGGATGGTATGCAGATGTAAAAGAGTATTGGAAATGCAACTGACAGCAAAATTATTTCCAAAACTGAAAGGTAAATCGGACCCCTCTATCAGAGATTGTTTCTTGTTCTACTCCATGAAGTCTGACAACCTCCTTTATGAAAGCAGAGGTTGTCTCTGCTGCTGAAGGAATGTGTGTTAGAGGAATAAAATGTGGCATCTTGGTCAAACTATCAATAACTACAAGTATTGAATTGTAACCAGAAGATTGAGGTAATTCTCCTATAAAATCCATGGCTACTGAGGACCAATGGCCTGGACGGCACAGACCATAAGTCTACAGGATCTTGATGCTGAATTCTTGGCTTTGCCACAAGTGTCACAGGAAGAGACATATTTAAATAATATTCCTCAAACCAGGCTACCAGAAGTGCCACTGTAGGGGATGTACAGTCTTGCTTATACCTGGGTGACCTGCCAGTGGAGCATCATGCACCATATATAGAATCTCTACACGATATGGAGGAGCAATTTATAATTTGTCCTGAAAAAAGAACATTACTTTTTTTTAATACAATGGAATTCTGTAGGTAGGATTGTTTGATCTGTAGGTAATTTACATATTTGTGCCCACAAGGAGGCGTAAGTGGCAAGAAATCGATGAGATGGAAGGATAGACTCAGGAGACTCAGTAGCATCAGGTTGTTCTGCATGAATACGTGACAGGGCATCCGATTTTCCATTTTGTGGTCTGGGTCTATAAGTGATATGAAACTGGAATCTTGTATAAAACAAAGCCCAGTGGGCTTGACGAGGACAAAGGCGTCTGGCTGAACAAATTTCTGTGGTCAGTATACATGGTAAAAGGATGTTCTGCCCCTTCCAAAATGTGTACACTCTTACAATGCAGGTTTAAAGGGACAGTCTAGGCCAAAATAAACTTTCATGATGCAGATAGAGCATGTAATTTTAAACAATTTTCCAATTTACTTTTATCACCAATTTTGCTTTGTTCTCTCGGTATTCTTAGTTGAAAGCTTAACCTAGGACGTTCATATGCTAATTTCTTAGACCTTGAAGGCCACCTCTTTTCAGAATGCATTTTAACAGTTTTTCCCCACTAGAGGGTGTTAGTTCATGTATTTAATATAGATAACACTGTGCTCGTGCACGTGAAGTTATCTGGGAGCAGGCACTGATTGGCTAAACTGCAAGTCTGTCAAAAGTACTGAAATAAAGGGGCAGTTTGCAGATGCTTAGATACAAGATAATCACAGAGGTTAAAAGTATATTAATATAACTGTGTTAGTTATGCAAAACTGGGGAATGGGTAATAAAGGGATTATCTATTTTTTTAAACAATAAAAATTATGATTCACGATCTCCCACTTCATAATTTACTTCAGCTGGGATCAAGTGATTAGAAAAGTAAGCAATGGGACGTAATGAATTTTGGGGTGGTTGATGTTGAGACAACACAGCTCCCACAGTGTACTCTAAAGCATCTACCTCTAGTATATAAGGCATTGAAAAGTCAGGATGAGCCAGAATGGAAGCTTAAAGGGACACTGAACCCAAATTTTTTCTTTCGTGATTCAGATAGAGCATGACATTTTAAGCAACTTTCTAATTTACTCCTATTATCAAATTTTCATCATTCTCTTGGTATCTTTATTTGAAATGCAAGAATGAAAGTTTAGATGCCGGCCCATTTTTTGTGAACAACCTGGGTTGTTCTTGCTAATTGGTGGATACATTAATCCACCAATAAAAAACTGCTGTCCAGAGTACTGAACCAAAAAACTTAGATGCCTTCTTTTTCAAATAAAGATAGCAAGAGAACGAAGAAAAATTAATAATAGGAGTAAATTAGAAAGTTGCTTAAAATGGCATGCTCTATCTGAATCACGAAAGAAAAAAATTTGGGCTCAGTGTCCCTTTAAGCAAGCAGATGCTTGAGTTTATTAAAAGCCGTTTTTGCTTGAGGAGTCCAAACAAATGGTTCATGAGAGCATGTAAGGGCTGTGAGATGCATAATCAGACATGAAACATTTCTGGTAAATTTCCAATAAAAATTGGCAAAGCCAATAAAACACTGTATTTCTTTGTTGTTTTTGACGACCAATCTTTGATTGCTGAAACATTTTGAGGGTCCATTTGTATACCTATATGTGAAAGAATGTACATCAGAAAATCTATAGTATCCACCTCAAAATTAAATTTTTCCAATTTGGCATATAAATGATGAGCTTGTAACCTGCATAGTACCATGGGCACGTGTCATCAATGTAATTCTAATAAAAATCAGTACACAGGGATATCATTCAGGTATATAACCACACAGAAATCCAACAAATCTCTGAATACATCATTAACAAAAGCTTGAGAAGTGGCAGGGACATTTCGTAGCCCAAAGGGCATTACTAAATACTTGCAGTGCCTTTAACAAGTTCTGAATGCCATCTTCTCTTTTACATACGTACAAGATTTTATGCCCTTTGAAGATCAGATCTAGTTTGGAAAAAAACTTTGCTGTACGGAGACGTTCAAGAAACTGTAGTATTAAAGGCAAATAGTAATGTTGCTCTATTGATAGTAGTCAATACAAGGGTGTATATAGCCATCTTTTTTGCCTAAAAAGTTTTCGGCCCCCACAGGGGAAGTTGAGGGACGTATAAATCCTCAAGCTAAGTTATCATCAAATAATGTGGCCAATTCAGGTTCCGATAGTGGATAAATATGACCGAAAGGAATAGCTGCTCCTGGGAGAAGATCTATAGGAAAATCATATGGCCGGTGTGGTGGAAGAACTTTAGCTTCAGAGTTACTGAAAACATCTTGCCAAGACAGATAAGCTTCTGGAATCTTCTGATTTTGAGGAATCAGCAAGGCATTCAGGAGAGGGAAAAGAGATGGTCCTGGAGGCCCAGTCTACAATAGTATTATGTTGACAAAGCCAAGGCCTAATACCAAGGGAAACATAGGCGACTGCACCAAATGAAAAGACAAGTCTTTATGTCCTGGTCGTATAACTGTAATCAAAAATAATCTGATGAGTGACAGATCCAGATTTTATGGAGGATCCATCAATGATCTGTATAGTTACAGGAGATGATTTGTCAACAGGTATATTATGTTGATATACAAACATGTTATCCATAAAACAGCCAGTAGCTCTGGAGTGAAGAATTGCTGTTACATGGATAAGTTGTTGATCATACTGGAGAGAAAGAGAGACATTGAAATGAGTAGAATTCTCATAAATAGAAGTCATAAGAAGAGGAGACGACCAAGGTTGAGACTCAGCCAATAGTTGATGACTTCTTAGTGGGCAGGATCGAGTCAAGTGGTTTTACCCACCACAATACAGACATAGGTTCAGCATTCTTCTTCAATACCATTCTTCCACTGGCAGAGGTTCCCTGGAAGTACCTATCACAATAGGCTCAGGCACAGTTGCAGGTGCTGAAGTAACTAGCGGTTGAATGCATGGGGCCTGTTAAGCTGTTGGAGTCTCTGTACGTAAATTTTGATTTTATTTCTCAAGTTTGCGCTTTTGCATTCTACGATCAATTTGTATGACCTAAAAGACAAAGGCTTCTAGAGAGGTGGGAGTCTGAACCCGAGCCAGTTCATCTTTAATAGTTTCTGAAAGGCCAAGGCAAAATTGTTTTCAAAGGGCTGTTTCATTCCAGCCGCATAAAGCAGAGCAACCTCAGAATATAGAGGATGGTTTCCTTGTTTAAGAGAATGTAAATTAGAATGCGCTGTATGAGTCAATTGGGGATCTTCATATAAAACATACATGGCTCCCAAAAAAAATCCAGTGAGAGAAAACAAGGATCATTAATCTCAATGAGTTAATGAGCCCAGACCATAGGAGCTCAATCTAGGAATGTGGAATATATTTGGCTTAAGTGAAAACAGTAATTGACAGGAAGTCTTGAAACTGCTATACTTGGCACAATTATCAGAGAAACAGGCTGAGGGAGGTACTTGTGATAAAGGTGAGGGTGAAGCAACATTAGCAGTTGTTCCAAGCACACCGTCAATAGGTGTACTTTCCTCTTAAGTTGTAGACTGAAGGCGAGACATTTGAGTTTGAAGCTGAGAAATACCTCCCCAAACATGTTGGCTACGCTGAACCATGTGCTGGGCAAGTTCCTCTAGTTGAGAGTTGACTCTTGTAGCCTCTAACATTTTTTTGGCTTGATTGTACTGTCACAGACGCCACTGACACAATCACCATGATCAAGTTCTCCTTCCCTTTTCCTGGCTGCTAGTTATCGGCACTGGGCTGTGCATTGCTATAACAACATATGTTCACATTTTCAAAGTGAACATTTTATAAGTGAGGCACTAGCAATAGAATTATACAAGAACTGCACTCACTACTCAGCACAGTGCTGCTTATTAAGACAACATGCTGCCTATTGACATCTGCTGAAGAATTGCACACTACATCAAGCTAACCCTATTCTCTCTCCTCTGCTTTCAGGTACGTGAATAGAGACCCTGTCAATCTGCAACTATTCACTGCTCTCTGGTGTTTTTTTACTCTCCTGTAACTCTCTTCTGGTACGTGAATAGAGACCCTGTCAATCTGCAACTATTCACTGCACTCTGGTGTTTTTTACTCTCCTGTAACTCTCTACTGGTATGTGAATATTTACAAAGAGCAAATGATTTTAGTTTGTTAATTTAGTCCTACATCTGTCGTACTGTTATCCAATGTCTTATTTCTAATGTTCATTTAATTGCCATGTGATGTTCAATCCTTATCAATACTTGCTATTATTCTAAAATGTATAGCTGTCTTATTCCATAGTATTAACCTCCCCCAAATTTTATTGTCTGTTTACTTAACATCTCACCCTGACCAGACCAGAATCTAACTTTCCAATTGGCCTTTCCAATTGTCTGATTAGCAATCAACTAAATTTAGTGGACTCAGCTGACTGCCCTCCCTGCATATATTTCATACCAGTCTGGGATGTACATTGCACTGGGCTGTGCATTGCTATAACAACATATGTTCACATTTTCAAAGTGAACATTTTATAAGTGAGGCACTAGCAATAGAATTATACAAGAATTAAGTGAACCTTTTATAAGTGATTCACTAGCTATAGAATTATACAAGAATTAAGTGAACCTTTTATAAGTTATTCACTAGCAATAGAATTATACAAGAATTAAGTGAACCTTTTATAAGTGAGGCACTAGCTATAGAATTATACAAGAATTAAGTGAACCTTTTATAAGTGAGGCACTAGCAATAGAATTATACAAGAATTAAGTGAACCTTTTATAAAAGTGAGGCACTAGCTATAGAATTATACAAGCATTGAAAAAGGATTGGGCAAGGGGCAAGAAAAAGGCAGGTACTTTTGTTATATTATGTTTGATATACCTTACTGTTTTCTTATGCAATTGCTACTGTAATACTGTGCCTTATGTGTTTAACTGGTTCCCTCTTTTGTAAAAATGCCTAAGATCTTCTAATTCCTTTTTGCTGCCTTCTGTCTCTATAACATACTACATGTTTCAATTACTCCTACTCCCTCTCCACCTGCACTGTTCATTAGCCCATCTCTCTTAAACTCACCTTACTTTTGTACTCATGAACTTTACCTATTCCTAAACACTCTCTCTCCCCCCTGCACCTTGTCTCAAAAGCAGTCTCACTACTGCAAATCTGTATCTCATCTCATGTCACTCTCCCTCTTGCTTTTTTATTTTTTTATTTTTTTGAATGGTTTTTATTGAGGGTAAAATACAATAACATACAGGAAATCCAGTATAAAAAACATGAACAAAACAGGCTACCAGCGCCACAACAAGATGTAGCATATGATTAACTTAATACAGAGGCGTAAAAGTAATGAAGTATCAAATTTCAATCGTTAATCTGGAATATACCTGTAAGAGAGTATGAAGGAAATAGAAAATATCAACTTTTCAACCCCGATTTTCCACCTCCCTAAGTGAGATGAGGCCAATTTAAGACCTCTAATATAAATATTGTAGAGAATAACAGGAGGGTTTTTATATTATAAGATCCCATTTTGGATCTTTATTAAGCTTAACAATGCCTAGTATTCCTCCTCCTAGTATATACCTCCAGGACAAGGAGCACCTAATGTGAACAAACATAAGGGGGGGGGGAAATATCAAAGACAAGAAGCTCGTCTATGTTAAAATATATCATGGTCTGATCAAATGAGAGCATTTGGAAGAATAACTATCTTTAGAAAGTAACATACACTAGAAAAAGTTATCATCATATCTAATGACGACAATATACAACCTATGAGGAAACATTAATCTATAGTAAATGTTGCAAAATTGTCTCAGCTTATCTAAACTGCACAATATAAATATCTGCTTCATATAGATAAAATGCTATATTTTGATGATAAATGGGGAGTTTCTTTGGGAATCTACGTTCCTGCGTTCATAAAATGAACGAAAAGGGGGGTGCGGAATGATAGTTATATAAATCACGGTGTCAAGTCTAGTAGGGCTAGCCAAATAAGGTGTAGGTGGACATATGTGTTGGGCAATAACCTTATGTATAAGCATATAATAAATAATAAAGGTACCTCCATTGGAATAATAGATATAGATATTACTATTTAGGAAGACATAAATATCATTTTAGTGTTGTTATTCATCTTAATATAGATGGTTCAGAAGACTAAAAGGCAAATTTACAGCTAAGGTACCTCTAAATATGGTGAAATCGGTAAATGGCTGATCCAAGAGCCTTTATCACTATTAGAACGCAGCTTATGCTTTAACTTCACTTAATCATTCTTACTATACAGAAAGGCTTTGCATACAGTATAACATTAGAAGTTAAATATGTCTATAAGTGCCAAGGAGCATATTAATAATATATATGAAAACATTGGATGCTTAATCGACAGTCAACATGCAGGTGACAGTGGTACAATAACATAAATAGTAACCTAGTAGTATTATAAATTTAAATGAAGATATGAAGAATAAATGACAGACTGCCTGGAGCCCTCCATACCAGATTTCTAATAGCAGTAATAGTAATCTCAGTGCACCTGCGACTTAGACATTAACAACCATTTTGATCAATATAAGACATTGAATAGCAGAGTATTTAGTAGCACTCAGCAAATTAAATAAAACATTGTCCGGTGCTCATACCCATGTGATAGGCATGGGGAAGGCACAAAGTCACTAGGGAGTAAATTTCAACTGGATTATAACTTCAAAAACGGTCTTATATAAAATGATATCAGACATGTAATATGAATCAAACATACAAACAATGCAAAGAATTAGCTACTAGTATATATTTTAGCTGCAGCAGTAATCCAGTTAGCATCCTTATCCCACTCCAGACCGCCAGGCTGAACAGTGTTCCATAGGCCCCAATTCAGTTCTAGTCCCCGTGTTCCCATGTTGCACAAACCAACCATTTAAGGCGATATACGGCGGCACTGAATCATCTTTGGTCGCTCGTGAGCCTACCCTGTCAGTTCTGATCAGCTTGCTACACACCAGCAAGCTGTTACTTTAACAGCCCAGTACCTTGAATCTATGTGTTGCTAGGGTTACCCTAATATTAGAGCTTTTCACTCGTTTCATCTGGGTCATATTAGATGAACAGTAACTGCCTGAATTGCTCCAACAATCTGATCAGTTGTAATTATTTGCAACTATGTCGCTACCACGCTGCTAACTGAGTAATCTTAATTATAACAGCCTGGGTTGTGCCAGACTTAACCTAATTGCTAACAAAGTTTCTGAAAGAATGTGTGCCAAACAAACCGGCTAGATTTAGAGTTTTGTCGGTAAGGACCCGCGTAGCTAACGCTGGCTTTTTTCTGGCCGCACCATAAAAATAACTCTGGTATTGAGAGTCCATATAATGTCAGCGTTAGGCTCCAAAAAAAGGAGCGTAGAGCATATTTAACGCAGCTTCAACTCTCGATACCAGAGTTGCTTACGGACGCGGCCAGCCTCAAAAACGTGCTCGTGCATGATTCCCCCATAGGAAACAATGGGGCTGTTTGAGCTGAAAAAAAACCTAACACCTGCAAAAAAGCCGCGTTCAGCTCCTAACGCAGCCCCATTGTTTGCTATGGGGAAACACTTCCTACGTCTGCACCTAACACCCTAACATGTACCCCGAGTCTAAACACCCCTAGCCATACACTTATTAACCCCTAATCTGCCGCCCCCGCTATCGCTGACCCCTGCATATTATTTTTAACCCCTAATCTGCCGCTCCGTAAACCGCCGCTACTTACATTATCCTTATGTACCCCTAATCTGCTGCCCCTAACACTGCCGACCCCTATATTATATTTATTAACCCCTAATCTGCCCCCCACAACGTTGCCTCCATCTGCCTACACTTATTAACCCCTAATCTGCCGAGCGGACCGCACCGCTATCATAATAAAGTTATTAACCCCTAATCCGCCTCACTAACCCTATAATAAATAGTATTAACCCCTAATCTGCCCTCCCTAACATCGCCGACACCTAACTTCAATTATTAACCCCTAATCTGCCGACCGGAGCTCACCGCTATTCTAATAAATGTATTAACCCCTAAAGCTAAGTCTAACCCTAACACTAACACCCCCCTAACTTAAATATAATTTAAATCTAACGAAATTAATTAACTCTTATTAAATAAATTATTCCTATTTAAAGCTAAATACTTACCTGTAAAATAAATCCTAATATAGCTACAATATAAATTATAATTATATTATAGCTATTTTAGGATTAATATTTATTTTACAGGTAACTTTGTATTTATTTTAACCAGGTACAATAGCTATTAAATAGTTAAGAACTATTTAATAGCTAAAATAGTTAAAATAATTACAAAATTACCTGTAAAATAAATCCTAACCTAAGTTACAATTAAACCTAACACTATACTATCATTAAATTAATTAAATAAAATACCTACAATTACCTACAATTAAACCTAACACTACACTATCAATACATTAATTAAATACAATACCTACAAATAACTACAATGAAATAAACTAACTAAAGTACAAAAAATAAAAAAGAACTAAGTTACAAAAAATAAAAAAATATTTAAACATAAGAAAAATATTACAACAATTTTAAACTAATTACACCTACTCTAAGCCCCCTAATAAAATAACAAAGACCCCCAAAATAAAAAATGCCCTACCCTATTCTAAATTACTAAAGTTCAAAGCTCTTTTACCTTACCAGCCCTGAACAGGGCCCTTTGCGGGGCATGCCCCAAGAAGTTCAGCTCTTTTGCCTGTAAAAAAAAACATACAATACCCCCCCCAACATTACAACCCACCACCCACATACCCCTAATCTAACCCAAACCCCCCTTAAATAAACCTAACACTAAGCCCCTGAAGATCATTCTACCTTGTCTTCACCTCACCGGGTATCACCGATCGGTCCTGGCTCCAAAATCTTCATCCAACCCAAGCGGGGGCTGGCGATCCATCATCCGGTGGCTGAAGAGGTCCAGAAGAGGCTCCAAAGTCTTCATCCTATCCGGGAAGAAGAGTAGATCCGGACCGGCAACCATCATCTTCCAAGCGGCATCTTCTATCTTCATCCGATGAGGACCGGCTCCATCCTGAAGACCTCCACCGTGGACCCATCTTCATCCGGCGACGTCCAACTGAAGAATGACGGTTCCTTTAAGGGACGTCATCCAAGATGGCGTCCCTCGAATTCCGATTGGCTGATAGGATTCTATCAGCCAATCGGAATTAAGGTAGGAATATTCTGATTGGCTGATGGAATCAGCCAATCAGAATCAAGATCAATCCGATTGGCTGATCCAATCAGCTAATCAGATTCAGCTTGCATTCTATTGGCTGATCGGAACAGCCAATAGAATGCGAGCTCAATCTGATTGGCTGATTGGATCAATGGGATTTTTCTAACTCCGGTATTTAGAGTCGTGTCTGAAGTGAGCGTCAGAATTCTAACGACAAAACTCCAGCCGCAGAAAAAAGTCAGTAGTTAAGAGCCAATCAGAATATTCCTACCTTAATTCTGATTGGCTGATAGAATCCTATCAGCCAATAGGAATTCGAGGGACGCCATCTTGTATGACGTCCCTTAAAGGAACCGTCATTCTTCAGTTGGACGTCGCCGGATGAAGATGGGTCCGCGGTGGAGGTCTTCAGGATGGAGCCGGTCCTCATCGGATGAAGATAGAAGATGCCGCTTGGAAGATGATGGTTGCCAGTCCGGATCTACTCTTCTTCCCGGATAGGATGAAGACTTTGGAGCCTCTTCTGGACCTCTTCAGCCACCAGATGATGGATCGCCAGCCCCCGCTTGGGTTGGATGAAGATTTTGGAGCCAGGACCGATCGGTGATACCCGGTGAAGTGAAGACAAGGTAGGATGATCTTCAGGGGCTTAGTGTTAGGTTTATTTAAGGGGGGTTTGGGTTAGATTAGGGGTATGTGGGTGGTGGGTTGTAATGTTGGGGGGGGTATTGTATGTTTTTTTTTACAGGCAAAAGAGCTGAACTTCTTGGGGCATGCCCCGCAAAGGGCCCTGATCAGGGCTGGTAAGGTAAAAGAGCTTTTAACTTAATTTAGAATAGGGTAGGGCATTTTTTATTTTGGGGGGCTTTGTTATTTTATTAGGGGGCTTAGAGTAGGTGTAATTAGTTTAAAATTGTTGTAATATTTTTCTTATGTTTGTAAATATTTTTTTATTTTTTGTAACTTAGTTCTTTTTTATTTCTTGTACTTTAGTTAGTTTATTTCATTGTAGTTATTTGTAGGTATTGTATTTAATTAATGTATTGATAGTGTAGTGTTAGGTTTAATTGTAGGTAATTGTAGGTATTTTATTTAATTAATTTAATGATAGTATAGTGTTAGGTTTAATTGTAACTTAGGTTAGGATTTATTTTACAGGTAATTTTGTAATTATTTTAACTATTTTAGCTATTAAATAGTTCTTAACTATTTAATACCTATTGTACCTGGTTAAAATAATTACAAAGTTACCTGTAAAATAAATATAAATCCTAAAATAGCTATAATATAATTATAATTTATATTGTAGCTATATTAGGATTTATTTTACAGGTAAGTATTTAGCTTTAAATAGGAATAATTTATTTAATAAGAGTTAATTAATTTCGTTAGATTTAAATTATATTTAAGTTAGGGAAGTGTTAGTGTTAGGGTTAGACTTAGCTTTAGGGGTTAATACATTTATTAGAATAGCGGTGAGCTCCGGTCGGCAGATTAGGGGTTAATAATTGAAGTTAGGTGTCGGCGATGTTAGGGAGGGCAGATTAGGGGTTAATACTATTTATTATAGGGTTAGTGAGGCGGATTAGGGGTTAATAACTTTATTATAGTAGCGGTGCGATCCGCTCGGCAGATTAGGGGTTAATAAGTGTAGGCAGGTGGAGGCGACGTTGAGGGGGGCAGATTAGGGGTTAATAAATATAATATAGGGGTCGGCGGTGTTAGGGGCAGCAGATTAGGGGTACATAAGGATAACTTAAGTAGCGGCGCTTTGCGGTCGGCAGATTAGGGGTTAATTATTGTAGGTAGCTGGCTGCGACGTTGTGGGGGGCAGGTTAGGAGTTAATAAATATAATATAGGGGTCGGCGGCATTAGGGGCAGCAGATTAGGGGTACATAAGGATAACGTAGGTGGCGGTCGGCAGATTAGGGGTTAAAAAAATTTAATCTAGTGGCGGCGATGTGGGGGGGCCTCGGTTTAGGGGTACATAGGTAGTTTATGGGTGTTAGTGTACTTTAGAGTACAGTAGTTAAGAGCTTTATGAACCGGCGTTAGCCCAGAAAGCTACTACTGACATTTTTCTGCGGCTGGAGTTTTGTCGTTAGAATTCTAACGCTCACTTCAGACACGACTCTAAATACCGGAGTTAGAAAAATCCCATTGAAAAGATAGGATACGCAATTGACGTAAGGGGATCTGCGGTATGGAAAAGTCGCGGCTGAAAAGTGAGCGTTAGACCCTTTTTTGACTGACTCCAAATACCGGAGGTAGCCTAAAACCAGCGTTAGGAGCCTCTAACGCTGGTTTTCACGGCTACCGCCAAACTCCAAATCTAGGCCATAGTTTCTGAAAGAATGTGTGCCTAACAAACCGTATGACTAATGAATGTTTGTCAAACCACTTGATAATCGCAGCACAAGCTATGCTTATATCGCTCATCACAGAGTATAACTAACTATATTTATGGTCTGGGTTGTGCCAGACTTAGTCTATTTCAAAAAAACTATTTGTAAAAACCTTTTCGTAAGAATATGGTTCGGATCAAACTTAATGCTACAAACTAACGTTCTTTGACCACGTTTGAACAAGAGCACTGACTACACCTATATCGTTACTTTGTTGCTAACTCAGCAAGACCAATTACAGGCACAACCAGGGCTGTAATAGACACAGTCTAACTGTTAAAACTAACTGTTTGAATGCTGGTTGGACCAAAACAAAAGACAATTTAATTTGCTGATCACTTTCTAATCTCAAAACAGACTGCATTAATATCAGCTACACACGTGTCATTCACGCTAACAGCTCCGATTATAGAGTAAACATAGCGACTGAAATAACAACTAATAATTTCAGACTATTCTATCATGAAATGGATACAATTTAGAATCATTCAGTTGTGGTAGTGTCAGATTCAGCTGAACTGCTTAAATTAACTACACGATTTTGAATATAACGATAATTATTAATAGTGACAGCTATTCTAATTACTCGATTATTGTAGTGTCGCTAGCACTAAACTTTCATCAGTTTAAAATATCTAGCTGAGACTCATTATTGTGATGTGAGATTTATAAGACTAGCGGGTATTTGTACATCAATGCAGCGCTTAATACACTTGCACATTATACTGTGACCTGATACAAGGCTTTTTTCTGTTTTGAACAACAGTAATTACGTAGTATTGAACTTTAGAACTACAGTTATTGATATGAATTACCTAACTATACAACAGTGATTTACTGATAGTTTTAGTTTATTGTGAATTACCAGAAGTACATTAATTATCGTTTACGCTGTAATAAAAACCATTAAAGCTGACTATAACAGAACGTGTCCTAATTTTTCTTAAACTGGAATTAATTTCCTACTCAGCACAATAAATAGGAGAATACTAGACTTTATACAGACTATGAATTTATACTGTATGTTGAATTAAATATATATATATATATATATATATATATATATATATATATATCTCAATACTCTGTTCTTGCTTGGATATTTAAACGCCCATATAGCGGTGGGCAACTGATATATATACATATTAAATACGGAATTGATGTCCTAATTATAATGTGAGTCTGTAACCTAATTTAACACTATACTCAATTAGTACAGTTGAATATATTTGAGCTGATATCAGGTTAATTATATCACCCAGATAAGAGTCTATATATTAGCTCTTCATTGCAGGTTATAGTTTTATGGTAACACTACCTAGCAAACCTTATCGGTTATAATTTAGATCACTAGTAACGGTTAATTCATATAGGCCTAATTATAATATTATGTGATCTAACAGACAACCTACTACACTGATCTTGGTACTGGAGTGTATTTTAATCGTGTGTGTATCAACCAAACAAATTTGGTTTTTTAAATTTTATAATTAATAAAGGTTATATTTTAAAATCCTGTTGGGGAATTCTGCTCCTTAGTTAGGGCCCAGAGTGCTGCAAGTGCATGCTTTGGGAATTTTTATATCCTTTATATCAATCTTCCTTTGTGTTCATACACACCAGATGCCGCCTGCCGCCACCCCGAGGGCACCTTCCCAGGGCTCAACCCGCAGCATCCGCCAAAATGGACGAGGTCGGCATAATACAATAGCGGATTCGCCTTCCAGACAGTTCCTCATCTGCGCCAAATAATCCTTGAGGCCTCTTATATATATCCGTGTCCACACACTGGTGCGATTCCTCCAGAGTTCCACTTGGCTGTCTTGAGTAATCTTTGAATGTGGGTCTTAAAACTTTAACCCGGTTGCATTTACTAGTAGTAGCGGTCTCTCCCCAAAACAATCCTGTTGTCACCCAAGATCTCTCACCATCAGAGCTCTGTGCTTCATTGAAAATATCTCTGTGGGGGCTCAGGTTCTGAGAGCATTGCTGTGCGTCGTCGATAAGTACACTGCTGCATGCAGATTGCAGTGTCACAATTAGGTCTTTCTCAAACTGCCCACATAGGTTGTGTATGAGCTGTGCGATGTTCTCCTCCCAACTAAGAACTACATCCATTCTGTCTTCAGTATATAATGTTGGTATTTCCATTATATGCCCCAACTGCGTTGGTAGAGGTGATATCTGTGCCATCACTCACTGCTACCTCGAGGTCAACCAAAGTGACTTTGATTTCTGTGATTAGCATACGGAATGTTCCCAACCTCATCAAAACTGTTAGAAAGGGAAGCTTTTCTCTAGGGTCTTGGTTATAAATCATAAATGTCCAGATAATCCTAGTATTAACCCCCAAAATCCAGCAATTTGGCAGGAGCTCATGAGATGTGCGTCTTGTCTGCTCAAAGGCTAGCTCCGCCCCCCCCCCTCCCTTATGCTTTTACTAACTGCTGGTGACATCTCCCCTAATCCTGGTCCCCAACAACTGCCTAGCCATGCACATCCATGTATACCATCCCACAGACTCAAAAAACAAAACTCTGACAACCTCACTCACATTCCTCTTGCATCAAAAGCCACTTCCCCTTTCACTTGTGCACTTTGGAACTCTCGCTCTGTTTGCAACAAACTCACTTCTATACATGACCTCTTTATCTCCCACTCCCTCAACCTTCTGGCCCTAACAGAAACCTGGCTCTCTCCCCTAGACACAGCATCCACTGCTGCTCTGTCACATGGGGGTCTCCACTTCAGCCACACTCCTAGGTCTGGTAATAGACAAGGAGGTGGTGTAGGTATTTTACTTTCCTCTCGTTGCACCTTTCAACAAATACATCCCATCTCTTCCCTCACATTTTCCTCATTCGAAACCCACATGATTTGCTTATTCTCTCCTCTTTCTATACGTGTTGCAGTCATATACCGTCCTCCTGGCTCCTCAACTCAATTTCTAGATCACTTGACTGCCTGGCTACCTTATTTCCTTTCCTCAAATATCCCTTCCCTCATTCTTGGTGACTTCAACATCCCTCTTGACAATCCCACTGCCTCCTCTGCAAAACAACTTCTGCAACTAACTTCCTCTTTCGGTATGTCACAATGGACTGATTCTACCACTCACAAAGATGGTCACTCCCTTGACCTGATCTTTAGCTATCGATGCACCCTCTCAAACTTCACAAACTCCCCCTTTCCTCTTTCTAACCACCATCTCCTTACTTGCAACATATCATCCCTCCCTACAACTCTCCCTCCTTCTGCTCCTCACACCAAACTTCACAGAAACATTATGTCATTAGATCAACAACAGCTTTCTAATTCCCTCAAACCTTTCCTCTCATCCTTCTCCTCCTTTTCATGCCCTGACCAATCTATCTGCCACTATAATTCCACCTTTACATCCGTCCTTGACAATCTCGCCCCTCTTACCATAGCTCGGAAATCAAACACTCATCCTCAGCCCTGGCATACTCCTCTGACACGATACGTACACAGATGTTCCTGTACTGCTGAGCGGCACTGGAAAAAATCTAGGAGTTCAGCTGATTTTCAACATTACAAATTTATCTTGAACTCCTACTACTCTGCACTTAATTTCCATAAGCAACACTACTTCTCTACTCTTATCTTTAATCTTTCTTCAAACCCAAAACGTTTGTTCTCCACTTTCAATACTCTTCTCCGCCCTCCCCCACCTCCTAATACAACTTATCTGTCAGCTCAAGACTTTGCCAACCATTTCAATAACAAAATCGACTCCATCAGAAATGAAATCAGCTCTCAACATAATTCTATTCTCTCACCCACTCAAATGCTCTCAATCAACCACAACCCACATAACCTTAAACTTAGCTCATTCTCCCCTGTTACTGAGTAAGAAGTTTCAGCACTTATACTGCTCTCTCACCTCACTACCTGTCCCCTTGACCCTATCCCCTCACAGCTATCCCCTCCCTCTCTGCCACCCTTACCCCTATACTCACATACACTTTCAACCTCTCCCTCAGCACCGGTATATTTCCCTCATCGCTGAAACATGCACTGGTCACACCTATCCTCAAAAAACCTTCCCTTGATCCTACCTCCCCATCCAACTACTGCCCTATTTCCCTCCTCCCTCTTGCATCAAAGCTTCTCGAAAAACTAGCTTATACATGCCTATCCCATTTCCTTACAATAAACTCCCTCCTTGACCCATTGCAATCTGGATTTCGTCCCCATCACTCCACAGAGACAGCAATTGTTAAGGTTACCAACAACCTACTTACAGCAAAATCAAAAGGCCACTCCTCTCTGCTTATCCTCCTTGATCTGTCCGCAGCCTTTGACACTGTTGACCACCTTCACTTGCTCCAAATCCTCCAATCCTTCAGCATATGTGACAGCCCTCTCATGGCTCTCTTCCTACCTGTCAAACCGTACCTTTAGTGTAGCATTCTCTGGGGCCTCCTCTGCCCCGTCACCACTTTCTGTCGGAGTACCACAAGGCTCTGTCCTCGGTCCCCTTCTCTTCTCAATCTACACGTCATCACTAGGTTCCCTAATAAAGTCCACCGGTTTACAATATCATTTGTATGCCGATGACACCCAAATCTACTTCTCTGCACCAGATCTTTCTCCTTCCTTGCTAACCCGTGTCACTAACTGTCTTTCTCACATCTCCAACTGGAAGTCCTCTCACTACCTCAAGCTAAATCTCTCCAAATCTGAGCTCCTTATTTCCCCCCCTTCTTCTAAACTCTCCACCCCCAATCTCTCTATAACTGTCGACAACTCCATCATTACCCCTACCCCGCATGCACGATGTCTCGGGATCACATTTGACTCAGATCTTTCTTTCACTCCTCACATTCAGTCATTGGCTAAAGCCTGCCGCATCCACCTTAAAAACATCTCTAAAATTAGACACTTCCTTACACAAGACACAACTAAGATTTTAATCCACTCTCTCATTTTCTACCGCCGCGATTACTGCAACTCTGTCCTCTCTGGTCTCCCCACCTACCGCCTAGCTCCTTTACAATCCATAATGAATGCCTCTGCCAGACTCATCTTCCTTACACGTTGCTCTTCATCTGCTGCACCTCTCTGCCAATCTCTTCACTGCTTCCCTCTTGCCTCTAGGATCAAACACAAAATTCTCATTCTGACATACAAAGCCCTCAACTGCACTGCTCCCCCCTATATCTCAGACCTTGTCTCCAGATACTCTCCCTCCCGTCCCCTTCACTCTGCTCACAACCTCCTACTCTCCTCCTCTCTTGTCACCTCATCACACTCCCATTTACAGGACTTCTCCAGACTGGCTCCCATCTTGTGGAACTCTCTGCCTCACTCCACAAGACTCTCTTCTAGTTTTAAAAGCTTCAAGTGCTCCCTAAAGACTCTACTGTTCAGGGATGCATACAACCTATGCTAACCTTTCTTTATAACAGTTCCTCTCCTCCATTGCTATCCCCTGAACCCCCTTAGCATGTAAGCCCAAGAGTCCAGCTGTTTGTTGATCACCTTCTTAAGAGCTGACTACAACAGTGCAACTCTTGGCAGGGCCCTCTACCCTTTTGATCCCGATAACTGTTTTGTTGTACTCCGCCTTTGTTAATAGTGCTGCGGAATCTGTTGGTGCTCTACAAATAACCGATAATAATAATAATCGTCAGGTGGAGGGATTTTTTTTAACTGAGAGTGACAGTGACAAAAGTACACAGATGCAACAACAGGGGCAGAGTATACAAGAGTCCACAAAAGCAGGTAAATCCATACACTTTCATGTGTGCAGATGGAACCTGGACCACACCTTTAGCAACACCACTACTCAGTGTTCTCCACAGGACATTTTTAATTGGCGCACCACCCGCCTGATTTTACTGACCATCGGCTAATATATTAGCCAATATTAAGCTTAAATTAGCTAATATTAAACATCTTCATTGTTTATTGTTCAAATTTATAATTAAATCAATTTAAGTGATAGTAAACTCTCCCTCTTATAAAAACATATCTGTTATTGATATTTTTTTTATATATATAATTTTTTTATTGAGGTATTTAAGGGATACAGACATTCAATACATCCCAGTTGTCAGATTCTATGAAAAAGCAGAAGTATTACAAGATATAACAATCTGTAAGATTTGGTCTATATAATATCCAGGGGTATAGGGCTGTCTCAAGATGGGATAGTCTGTATGGAGAACTTAAAAACATAATGCAGTACCTCATTTTTATATAAACTTTTTTAAAACAATATATAGAATCACAAATCCCCTTCAACTATTATTAAACAGTATGTGAAATGTTATCCCTAAATAGTAAACTAGGGTCTCTCAAGGACCTCTAACTTGTTATTTTGAACTGGGAGGGATTTCAGGGGAAACAAGGAGAAATAAAAGGTTTTCATAGGATGCATTTTCCTATACTTACCTAGTAAGCTGTCTCAGTGGGGAGGAGGGGGGTAAAGATTGGCAGAATAGCACTATATGAGTGAAGAGAACCATATAGTTGTGATGGCTCAGGCTATGTCTGTAAAGAGACAAAGTGTGAGTTGAACCACAGCTACTGATAGCAATCAAATAAGTGTTTGTAGCAGAGTGTGTAGCAGGATATTACATGGATATTACCCCTAAGTAATATGTAAGAGCCTAGCACACACACATGGAGCAGTTGATATATGTAAATAAAGCACCAAGAATCACTATAGCTGTCACAGCATGTAATTTGATATGGTTTCAGCAGTAAAACAAGAATTGCTTAAATTCACTTGAACTAATTGAAGTGTAGTAATACAAACGATGCGCATGAAATAAACATATGGGCAAGGAAATAGTGTCTAGCATAAGAACCCCTTATTAAAAGGTACCTGAGGTAGACTGGAGAACTGAGAAGTCCGGTACACGGATACTCTGAGTTAGAGCTGAGAGCGGTAGATTGCAGCGGACTTAGCCGTAGTGCAGAGGTGCGGCCGATTTGGCGTGTGACGTCACAGGGTCCGAAGATCCGGTTAGCGTAGCAGTTCTCAGAACAGGAAGGCAGGTCTGGTTTCAGCGGTTTAGAGTGGCGAGAGAGCTCTGTGCTGTAAACAGGTTAGGGTGGAGCTTAGAACTGATCATCAAGCAATACCAAGCACTGAGGAGAACAAGATGCTGGTATTTAAGGAATTGCTGTGTAAGGTCTTAAAGGGCCAGTGGCAAGTTATCATAGAGTCAAAGGTATGAAACATGACAGGACTCCCCCTCCAAGGAGCAGCTCCGATGCTTAGGATCTAGGGCGATCAGGGTACTTTTGATGGAACTGAGATATTAGTCTGGGAGCAGAGATGTTAGAAGCAGGCTCCCAGGAGTTGTGCTCAATGGAGTAATCCTTCCATTTAATAAGATACTGGAGAGCACCCCTTCTACGTCTAACGTCCAAGATGTCTTCAACCTCATACTCCAGGTTAGGGTCCACCGAGATAGGGGGTAAAGTATTACCAGTAGTCTGATCACGTACATGGCGATAGGGTTTAAGCAGTGAAACATGGAATGTAGGGTGTATTTTCAGAGAGGTAGCAAGTGAGAGACGAACAGCGTTACAGTTGATAATACGTTGTATAGGAAATGGTCCTATAAAGAGAGGTGAGAGTTTTCGTGATGGAGTGGATAACCGAAGATTTCTGGTGGAGAGCCATACCAGATCTCCCACAGAGTAAGAGTGAGCAGGAGTACGCCTGCGATCATAATATCTTTTCTGTACGACCTTTGCGTCTTCAATAGCTTGCTTGACAGTTGTGAAATTTGAGTTAACGGTGGTTATTAATTCAGATATGTGGGGATGGTCCGTAACCAAATCAGGTAAGTATTGGAATGTTGGATGGAAACCATAGTTTACATAGAAGGGAGTCTGTTTAGTAGTAGAGTGCACTGTGTTATTGAAGACAAATTCAGCATAATGTAGCTGTTGGGACCAGGAATGTTGGTTGGTATGGCAATATGTTCGTAAGAACTGCTCTACCCATTGATTGCACCGCTCCGTCTGTCCGTTGGTCTGCAGATGATAGGAGGATGATAAGGATTTATCAATGGAGAACTGTTTACAAAACGCGGACCATAGGGCACTGGTGAACTGGGACCCACGATCAGTCAATATTCTCCTGGGCAACCCATGTAGCTTTATTACGTTAGTTAGTAAGAGTTGTATGGTTTCCGCAGCGGATGGAAGCTTGTGATATGGTATCAAGTGAAGCATTTTACTAAATAAGTCAACTACTACAAGGATTGTGGTGTTATTACCGGATTTAGGTAAATCGACGATGTAGTCTAAAGCGATCTCTTGCCAGGGTTTATCCGGGGTAGGTATGGAGAGCAATAATCCGAAGGGTGGTCTCTTATTCCTTTTGGATATAGTACAAATGGGGCAGGTGTTCACAAACTGGGTAACATCTGATATCATGGTGGACCACCAGTAGGATCTGTGCAATAGCTCCTTGGTTTTTGTTAAACCACAATGTCCACCGAGAGGTGAGTCATGAGCGGATCTAAGTAACTGCTCTCGTAGTGATGGAGGGACGTAGATCTTGCTTTGATAGCAATAGAGACCATCTGTATTCTTCTGTAAGAGAGCCAAAGGTTTTGAGGGATCTTTAGTTTGTTCAGTACGTAGTATAGGAAGAGAATCTATGAGAAAAAGGAAAAAGTTTTCTTCTGGAATAACTTCTTGGGTGGAGGGTTGTGCTATTGGTGGTTGTGGTAGTCAAGAGAGAGCATCAGCCTTCCCATTCTTGCTTGCTGGTCTGTATGTAATGAGAAAATTGAATCTTGAGAAGAAGAGATTCCATCGGACTTGGCATGCAGAGAGGGTTCTGGTGGACTTTAGGAATGCTCAATTAATTCTGGGATAAGGGGTAAGGGGTAGCGGTTTTTTATTGTTATTTTATTTAACTGCCTATAGTCCACTTTAGGTCTTAGGGGACCATCCTTATTTTTCACAAAGAAAATTCCTGCAGCTGCAGGAGAAGTTGATGGCCTAATGAAGCCTTTTTTGAGGTTTTCATTGATGTAGGATCTCAGGTGTAGTAATTCTGGTTTAGACAGAGGAAAAATATGCCCACAGGGTATGACTGCTTCAGGTAATAGATCAATTGGGCAGCCATACGGTCTATGTGGGGGAAGATTCTCAGATTCGGTTTTACTGAAGACATCAATGAAGTTTTCATAATCATTTGGTACATTTGACTCCTAATCTAACCCAAACCCCCCTTAAATAAACCTAACACTAAGCCCCTGAAGATCTTCCTACCTTGTCTTCACCATGCCAGGTATCACCGATCGTTCCAGGCTCCGAAATCTTCATCCAAGCCCAAGCGGGGGCTAGACATCCATCATCCGGTGGCTGAAGAGGCTCCAAAGTCTTCATCCTATCCGGGAAGAAGAGGCGATCCGGACCGGCAACCATCTTGATCCAAGCGGCATCTTCTATCTTCATCCGATGACGACCGGCTCCATCTTGAAGACCTCCACCGCGGACCCATCTTCTTCTTCTGACGACTTTCCGACGAATGACGGTTCCTTTAAGGGACGTCATCCAAGATGGCGTCCCTCGAATTCCAATTGGCTGATAGGATTCTATCAGCCAATCGGAATTAAGGTAGGAAAATCAAGTTCAATCCGATTGGCTGATCCGATCAGCCAATCAGATTGAGCTCGCATTCTATTGGCTGTTCCGATCAGCCAATAGAATGCAAGCTCAATCTGATTGGCTGATTGGATCAGCCAATCGGATTGAACTTGAATCTGATTGGCTGATTCCATCAGCCAATCAGAATATTCCTACCTTAATTCCGATTGGCTGATAGAATCCTATCAGCCAATCGGAATTCGAGGGACGCCATCTTGGATGACGTCATTTAAAGGAACCATCATTCATCCCGATGATGGACTTCCGACTTCAGCCCGATGATGGAGTTCTTCAACCGCCGCTTGGATCAAGACTTCGGACCCTCTTCTGGACCGATCGGTGAACCCGGTGAGGTGAAGACAAGGTAGGGAGATCTTCAGGGGCTTAGTGTTAGGTTTATTTAAGGGGGGTTTGGGTTAGATTAGGGGTATGTGGGTGGTGGGTTGTAATGTTGGGGGGGGTATTGTATGTGTTTATTTTACAGGCAAAAGAGCTGAATTCTTTGGGGCATGCCCCGCAAAGGGCCCTTTTCAGGGCTGGTAAGGTAAAAGATCTTTGAACTTTTTTAATTTAGAATAGGGTAGGGCATTTTTTTTATTTTGGGGGGCTTTGTTATTTTATTAGGGGGCTTAGAGTAGGTGTAATTAGTTTAAAATTGTTGTAATATTTTTGTAATGTTTGTAAATATTTTTTTATTTTTTGTAACTTAGTTCTTTTTTATTTTTTGTACTTTAGTTAGTTTATTTAATTGTATTTATTTGTAGGTATTTTATTTAATTAATTTATTGATAGTGTAGTGTTAGGTTTAATTGTAACTTAGGTTAGGATTTATTTTACAGGTAATTTTGTAATTATTTTAACTATTTTAGCTATTAAATAGTTATTAACTATTTAATAGCTATTGTACCTGGTTAAAATAAATACAAAGTTGACTGTAAAATAAATATTAATCCTAAAATAGCTATAATATAATTATAATTTATATTGTAGCTATATTAGGGTTTATTTTACAGGTAAGTATTTAGCTTTAAATAGGAATAATTTATTTAATAAGAGTTAATTTATTTTGTTAGAATAAAATTATATTTAATTTAGGGGGGTGTTAGGGTTAGGGTTAGACTTAGCTTTAGGGGTTAATCCATTTATTACAGTAGCGGCGAGATTCGGTCGGCAGATTAGGGGTTAATAATTGAAGTTAGGTGTCGGCGATGTTAGGGAGGGCAGATTAGGGGTTAATACTATTTATTATAGGGTTATTGAGGCGGGAGTGAGGCGGATTAGGGGTTAATAACTTTATTATAGTAGCGGTGCTGTCCGCTCGGCAGATTAGGGGTTAATAAGTGTAGGCAGGTGGAGGCGACGTTGTGGGGGGCAGATTAGAGGTTAATAAATATAATATAGGGGTCGGCCGTGTTAGGGGCAGCAGATTAGGGGTACACAGAGATAATGTAGGTAGCGGCGGTTTACGGAGCGGCAGATTAGGGGTTAAAAAATATGCAGGGGTCAGCGATAGCGGGGGCGGCAGATTAGGGGTTAATAAGTGTAAGGTTAGGGGTGTTTAGACTCGGGTACATGTTAGAGTGTTAGGTGCAGACGTAGGAAGTGTTTCCCCATAGACAACAATGGGGCTGCGTTTAGAGCTGAACGCTGCTTTTTTGCAGGTGTTAGGTTTTTTTCAGCTCAAACAGCCCCATTGTTTTCTATGGGGATATCGTGCACGAGCACGTTTTTGAAGCTGGCCGCGTCCGTAAGCACCGCTGGTATCGAGAGTTGCAGTGGCGTTAAATTATGCTCTACGCTCCCTTTTTGGAGCCTAACTGTGATATGTGTGAATAAATTTGTCTCACAAACTTTAGAGAAAAATAAAATAAAGGGAATGTAGCTCTATTCTTGTAAACAGCAAATATATATAACTTAATATACTCGCATGCACAAGGTGAGCATTTACTTTAGTAATTGAAATGAAAGTATGGACTATACCTCTATGAATGTTAATAATAATTCTTATGTGAGAAGCTTATATAGCTTCTACTATATAAACAATGATTCGTTTATGATCAAAGAAAAAATGAGAAAAAATTCCTTTAAATTCAGGATATGAAATAAGTTGATAAAGTTCAAATCTTAGTAAAGTAATGTTCAAATAACTTTTCTTTAGTTTCACGCACTCACACAAACACTCTAAAATATATATACAATGATCCAACACACACGCAATATTGAGCAGCAAGGAGGAGGTTAATTCAGTGAAAATACAGCTCAGGTAAGTAATGACACTTAGCGTTATATTTGTAAACCTTAAACTTTGTATACAATACGATACCAATACCAGCGTGGTGATAAGACCAGATTTCCCCAGAAACGATGGTGAAGCGTGGAGAGCGGTATTAGCAGCAGAGTATATACTAAACCGGAGAATATTAGAAAGCGGTGTCCGGTAGCAGCATGTGTGAGTGCGGCTTCAGCTGTGAGAGATAGAGTTCCGGAAGTGTAGGAATATGATTAGAAGTAACGGTCCCAAAAAAGGAATCAGGAAAGAAGTGCAGCAAACTTTGAGTACAAACAGCCTTCAAAAATTATTAAATACTTTAGACCTGAAAGGGAAAATAAATTGCTTGAAATGAGCAATAGCAAAGGATGAGAGAATCCACTTTAATTTTCAGGCACTGAGTAATGGAGAAGCACTTCCTTAAATAGGAGGAAATGCTGATAGTCAGAAAGTCTTAAAGGGATATCACATCCCCCCCTTCTCAGGGAATCACCCCCGGGGATTCCAGACCAGGTTTAAGGGGGTAACGATGATGGAATGACTTCACCAGACGAGGGGCATGAACTTCCGAATGAAGATGCCAGGAATCATCCTCTGGACCATAACCCTTCCATCTGATAAGATATTCTAATCTTTGTCGTCGAATCCTAGAATCCAATATAGATTCAACTTCAAATTCCTCTGGAAGATCCACTGAGATAGGAGGTGGAAGATCAACTGTCGTACGTGTCATTGAATCAAAAGGTTTTAGTAATGAAATATGAAAAGTGGGATGAAACTTGTAGTCCTTGGGTAACGTGAGTTTGACCACATTGGGATTTATTACCTGCTCCACAGGGTAAGGTCCCAGAAATTGGTTAGCCAATTTCTTGCTAGGGACCTGAAGTTTGAGGTTTTTAGTAGAGAGTAATACTAGGTCACCTATTTTATATTCAGGTCCAATTGAATGTTTCCGATCATAGTATTTCTTTTGGTATTCCTTAGCTTCAGCTAGATGTTTTTTCAATACTCTTAATCGATCTTGAAGCTTGGAAGAAAAATCTAAAGCTGAAGGGGAATTTACTGTTTTGTGGGACAAGGTTATAGTATTAGGATGGTACCCATAAGTTGCGAAGAAGGGGGATGTTTTGGTTGAGGAACAGAATGAATTATTATGAGTAAATTCAGCCATAGGAAGGTAAATTAGCCAGTCATCTTGTAAATGTGAAATATAAGAACGTAAAAAGTGTTCAATAGTCTGGTTGAGTCTTTCTGTCAAGCCATTTGTCTGAGGATGAAAAGCAGTAGTGTAGCGATGATCAATTTTCAGTAATTTACACAAAGATCTCCAGAACGAAGAGGTGAATTGGGTACCCCTGTCAGTAATAATATTAGAGGGTAAACCATGTAGTCTTACAACCTGATCAAGAAATACTTTAGCTGTAGTCATGGCAGTTGGTAATCCCTTAAGTGGAATAAAATGAGCCAGTCTTGTTAAATGGTCGACTACTACCATGATAGTGTTATATTGTTGTGATGCAGGTAACTCAACTATAAAATCCATGGCAATAGTACTCCATGGTTTATCTGGAATGGGCAGAGGCCTAAGTAACCCTATGGGTTTTTTATGTTCAATTTTATTTCTAGCACAATTCTCACACCTAGAGACATAATCATAAATGTATTTATTCATTCCTGGCCACCAAAACTTACGACGGGTAAGTTCAATGGTTTTCTGTATCCCTGGGTGACCAGATATGGTGTCATCATGGGTATGTGTGAGAATGGAAGATCTTATTTTCTCAGGTATGTATAACTTTTCTTCATGATAAAAAAGACCTGTAGTAGGATCTTTGGAACAATTTTGTAATGGTATTGAATCATGTTTTAGAGCGTTGTAAATCTCTTCTTCTAAAGGTGTTAAAGTACCTATTATCTTTTCTGGTGGAATAGTGAAGTTAGGTTGTTCATGTGGAAGTAACTCATAAATACGTGAAAGTGCATCTGCCTTTGTGTTTTGACTCCCAGGTTTATAAGTTATTAGAAAGTTAAAGCGATCTAGAAAGAGTGACCATCTTGCTTGCCTTGCTGTTAAAGTCTTATTCTTTTTTAAGTATTCTAAATTTTTATGATCAGTATATATAAGGAATGGAATTACTGATCCTTCTAGTAGGTGTCTCCATTGTTCTAGAGAACACTTAATAGCAAGGAGTTCTTTGTCTCCAACACTATAGTTAGCTTCAGCACAAGTTAACGTTCTTGAATAGAACGCAATGGGATGAACTTCACCTGTCTCCTTATTTTGTTGGGAAAGAACAGCCCCTATGCCTGTATTAGATGCATCAACTTCCAACAGGAACTGTTGATCAAATTTAGGCAGTGTTAGTATTGGAGCTGTTGTGAACATTTCCTTAAGACTATCAAAAGTCTTCTGGGCTTGTTCAGACCACTTAAATCGCTGTTTTATGCTAGTTAATTGTGTTAATGGTTTTATCACTGAGGAGAAGTTTTTTATAAATTTACGGTAATAATTTGCGAAACCAATAAATCGCTGTAATGCTTTTACTGTAGTGGGTTTAGGCCAGTCTTTAATAGCGGATACTTTTTCAGGATCCATTTCTATTTTGTTTGGGGTAATTATATAACCCAAAAATTTTATTTTTGAGACATGAAAAACACATTTTTCTAGCTTAGCATATAACTTATGCTCCTTGAGTCGAGTAAGAACCCACCTAACATGTTTTTCATGTTCTATGGGAGATTTCGAATAAATCAGAATATCATCTAGATATATGATGACACAGATATCCATTAGATCATGAAAAATCTCGTTGATAAAATGTTGGAAGGTTGCGGGAGCATTGCTCAAACCAAAGGGCATTACGTTATACTGGAAAAGACCATAGCGGGTTCTGAACGCGGTTTTCCATTCGTGCCCTTCCTTTATGCGAATAAGATTATAAGCGCCCTTTAGATCTAATTTCGAGTAGATCGTGGCCTCATTTAATCTTTCGAGTAACTCTGGTATGAGAGGTAAAGGATACCTATTTTTAATTGTTATTTCATTCAATGCCCTGTAGTCTATAATGGGTCTTATTGTCCCATCTTTGTTGCGTACTAAAAATAATCCTGCAGCAGCAGGGGATGTTGAGTGTGAGATGAACCCTTTTCGCAAGTTTTCATCTAAATATGATCTTAGATATACCAATTCTTCTTGCGAAAGAGGGTAAATCTTACCATGTGGTATCTGAGATCCCGGTATTAAATCAATGGGACAGTCAAATTCCCTATGTGGTGGGAGGTTTTCTGCCTCCTTGAGGTCAAATACCTCTGCCAGGTCCTGATAAATTTGTGGTAGCTCATGTTCTATAGTAGAGATTACCTGATAGGGAAAACAAGTCTTTATACAATAATCAGAGTCAAATTTTATTTGTTGTGATGACCAGTCAATATGAGGATTATGTATTTATAACCAGTTGAAACCTAAGATAATAATATGCATGTAGATAGGTATGAGGTCAAAAGTAATATATTCAGAATGTCCTTGGTCAGTTGTTATGAGTAAAGGGATTGTCTGATGAGTAATGGGGCCCTGTTGTATAATAGAACCATCAATAAGTTTAACAGAAACAGGATGTGTCTTGACAACAGTTGGAATTTTATTGAGCTTAACATATGCTATGTCTATATAGTTTCCTGACGCCCCAGAATCAATCAAAGCGTTAGAGCGCACGTTTTTCTGATCCCACTGTAAAGAAAAAGTGAGAGTGAGATGGGGGTTTTGAGAAATGTGAAAAATATTGTTTTTGAAACTACCCTTACCCTTTTTCTGTCTCAATAGAGATGGACAATTTGTGACGGAGTGGTCTTTTTGTCCACAATAAAGACAGAGATTTTCTAATCTACGTCTAATTTTTTCCTCTGGGGTTAGAGGACCCCTTATAGTTCCAATTTCCATAGGAACCTGGTTTGAAACAGCTTTTTCCATGGTTGTAAAACAGGGATATGAACGTCTGGGTACCACTTCATAGGAAGCTTTTTCAGCCTTTCTTTCACGTAACCTTCGGTCCAAGGTGGTGCTTAATTTCATCAACCCATTCAGTGTGTCAGGCATCTCTAGACGTGACAATTCATCTTTAAGGGATTCAGAGAGACCCAATCTGAATTGATTCTTTAAACTGATCTCATTCCATTGAGAGTCATCTATCCACATTTGAAATTCAGTAATATATTCTTCAATGTTTCTTTTCCCTTGTTTCATAGATCTTAATTTGTTTTCAGCTGTTATTTGAGTGTGGGAATCCTCATACAAGGCAGTCATAGCTAAAAAAAATTATTCAAGCGAATCCAATATTGAATGTTCACTTTCAAAAAATCTATTGGCCCAGGAGCGTGGCTCCCCCTGTAAGAAGGAAATAGTGGTACAGACCTTTATCCTTTCACTATGATATGTTTTAGGTCTAAGTGAGTAAAGAAGTTTACATGCACTTTTAAAATCCCTGAATTCGCTGCGTTTGCCAGAAAATGGTTGTGGGTATTGTATGTGAGGTTCAGCAATTCCTGCTTCTTTCCCTGACATACAATCTTTTATTATAGTTTTGAGAGCTTTATTTTCAGTTTGTACCTCTGTTAATGCTCTAGCAAGATATTCTAATTTCTGATGAATATTAGAAAATTCATTTTTAATTTCATTAGGATCCATATTCCAAAAAATAAAAAAGAAACTTTCTTTTTAGGGCCTGAAAATTCTGTGATATGTGTGAATAAATTTGTCTCACAAACTTTAGAGAAAAATAAAATAAAGGGAATGTAGCTCTATTCTTGTAAACAGCAAATATATATAACTTAATATACTCGCATGCACAAGGTGAGCATTTACTTTAGTAATTGAAATGAAAGTATGGACTATACCTCTATGAATGTTAATAATAATTCTTATGTGAGAAGCTTATATAGCTTCTACTATATAAACAATGATTCGTTTATGATCAAAGAAAAAATGAGAAAAAATTCCTTTAAATTCAGGATATGAAATAAGTTGATAAAGTTCAAATCTTAGTAAAGTAATGTTCAAATAACTTTTCTTTAGTTTCACGCACTCACACAAACACTCTAAAATATATATACAATGATCCAACACACACGCAATATTGAGCAGCAAGGAGGAGGTTAATTCAGTGAAAATACAGCTCAGGTAAGTAATGACACTTAGCGTTATATTTGTAAACCTTAAACTTTGTATACAATACGATACCAATACCAGCGTGGTGATAAGACCAGATTTCCCCAGAAACGATGGTGAAGCGTGGAGAGCGGTATTAGCAGCAGAGTATATACTAAACCGGAGAATATTAGAAAGCGGTGTCCGGTAGCAGCATGTGTGAGTGCGGCTTCAGCTGTGAGAGATAGAGTTCCGGAAGCGTAGGAATATGATTAGAAGTAACGGTCCCAAAAAAGGAATCAGGAAAGAAGTGCAGCAAACTTTGAGTACAAACAGCCTTCAAAAATTATTAAATACTTTAGACCTGAAAGGGAAAATAAATTGCTTGAAATGAGCAATAGCAAAGGATGAGAGAATCCACTTTAATTTTCAGGCACTGAGTAATGGAGAAGCACTTCCTTAAATAGGAGGAAGTGCTGATAGTCAGAAAGTCTTAAAGGGATATCACACTAACGCACTGAAAACCCAGCCATTCTGTGAACTCTAAATACCAGCGGTATTTAAAAGGTGCGGCCAGAAAAAAGCACGCATAGCTAACGCACCCCTTTGGCCGCAAAACTCTAAATCTAGGCGTATGATTTTTTGCTATTTATAAAGGTGTGATATATTTTGCACTTCTCGTCTCAGTTTGATTCCTGGCACCCTGACATTACGCAAGGCCATGAATCTTGATGGTGCTAATAATCCACCTTTACCTGCCATAATTTCCAGGATGGATGTACAGGATCACCGCTTGGATCAATTTGCACAAGCCCTGAAAAACCCTGCTGACTCGCACTGAACATTTGGACCAAAGTGTCCCACAAGTTATGGCTGCTCCTATTTCCGCTGCTGCACCTAGTCCTACCAGGAGCATGTTCGGTTCTGCACCTCTTCCTCAGCGATATGGAGGCGATCCTAATCAGTGCAGAGGGTTTTTGAACCAGGTGGGCATTTACTTTGAGATGTTACCTCAGGCGTTTCCCTCTGACAGAGCTAAGGTGAGATTTCTCATCTCGTTACTCTCTGACACAGCTCTTGCCTGGGCTAATCCCTTGTGGGAGACTAATAAACCTATGATTTCAAATTACCCTGAATTTGTGGCCTCCTTTTGAAGGGTATTTGATGTTCTGGCTTGCTCCTCCTCTGCTGCTAAACGACTCATGTCCATTCAGCAAGGTACAAGATCTGTTGCTCAGTATGCCATTGAGTTCCGTACGCTTGCTGCAGAGGTAGGTTGGAACAATGAAGCCCTTGTTTCCACCTTCTTTCATGGGCTCTCTGATGCGATTAAAGAAGAAGTTGCTGCCAGAGATTTACCAGAGGATCTCAAGGCATTGGTGTCTTTTTTGATCCTAATTGACATCAGACTCAGAAAGAGTCCCTCTTTCAAGGAGCGCTTGCAGAAGACTCCTGTTCCGTTGTCTCCTACGTGTTCGTTCCTACTCCTACCCATGCCTCCCTCTCCTCCCATGCCTCCTGGTCCCGAGTCACCAAGTACTGCTGAGCCAATGCAGTTGGGATTCACGCATCTCTTCATGATGGAGAGAGTCTTTAGGAGGAGGGAGGGGCTCTGCCTCTATTGTGGGTTACAGGGCCACCTTTTGAAGTCTTGTCCTACACAACTTGGAAACACTCACACCTAAGGTCCTGTTGGGGGCAGACCTTGGGTGGTTTATCCTCGTCCCCGGAACCACTAAAGGAGAGGCCTTTGTTCACGGTTGTCCTTTCATGGGTGGACTCCTCCATAGTCACCCAGGCTCTTGTTGACTCCGGTGCTGTGGACTATTTTATTGACAGTGCTTTTGTATCAAAGCACTCCATTCCTGTTTTGCCTCTGTCCGTTCCGCTTGCTATTGAGGCCATTGATGGCAGGCCCCTTTAGCCAGTACTCGTTGCTCATGAAACCGATCCGTTATCCATGGCTGTTGGGGCTCTCCATTTTGAAACCCTCCAGTTCCAGGTGATAAAATCTCTGCATTTCCCGGTTGTTCTGGGTTATTCATGGCTATATTCTTTCAGCCAATCGGAATTAAGGTAGGAAAAATCCGATTGGCTGATGCAATCAGCCAATAGAATTGAGCTTGCATTCTATTGGCTGTTCATCAGCCAATATGATTTTTCCTACCTTAATTCCGATTGGCTGATAGAATTCTATCAGCCAATCGGAATTGAAGGGACGCCATCTTGGATGACGTTATTTAAAGGAACCGTCATTTACTAAGAAGACGTCAAAAGAAGAGGATGCTCCGCATCGGATGTCTTGAAGATGGACCCGCTCCACGCCGGATGGATGAAGATAGAAGATGCCGTCTGGATGAAGACTTCTGCCCATCTGGAGGACCTCTTCTTCCCGGCTTGGATGAAGACTTCTGCCCGTCTGGAGGACCACTTCGCCCGGCTTCGTAGAGGACTTCGGCCCGGTTGGGTAAAGACTTCTCAAGGTAGGTTGATCTTCAAGAGGTTAGTGTTAGGTTTCATTAAGGGGGGATTGGGTGGGTTTTAGAGTAGGATTGGGTGTGTGGGTGGTGGGTTTTAATGTTGGTGGGGGGGTATTGTACTTTTTTTTTACAGGTAAAAGAGCTGATTACTTTGGGGCAATGCCCTTCAAAAGGCCCTATAGTATAGGGTAGGGCTTTTTATTATTTTGGGGGGCTTTTTTATTTTATTAGGGGGATTAGATAATTAGATTAGGTGTAATTAGTTTAAAAAACTTGTAATGTTATTATTTTCTGTAATTTAGTGGGGGGGGGTTCGTACTTTAGATAATTTTATTTAATTGTAGTTAATTGTAGTTAATTTAGGTAATTAATTTAATTATAGTGTAGTGTTAGGTGTAATTGTAACTTAGGTTAGGTTTTATTTTACAGCTAAATTTGTCTTTATTTTAACTAGGTAGCTATTAAATAGTTAATAACTATTTAGTAACTATTGTACCTAGTTAAAATAAATACAAAGTTGCCTGTAAAATAAAAATAAACCCTGAGATAGCTACAATGTAATTATTAGTTATATTGTAGCTATTTTAGGGATTATTTTACAGGTAAGTATTTAGTTTTAAATAGGAATAATTTAGTCAATTGTAGTAATTTTATTTAGATTTATTTAAATTATATTTAAGTTAGGGGGGTGTTAGGGTTAGACTTAGATTTAGGGGTTAATATTTTTAGTATAGTTGCGGCGACGTTGGGGGCGGCAGATTAGGGTTAATAAATGTAGGTAGGTGTCGGCGATGTTAGGGACGGCAGATTAGGGGTTAATAAAATTTAACTAGTGTTTGTGATGCGGGAGTGCGGCGGTTTAAGGGTAATATATTTATTATAGTGGCGGCAATCTCCGGATTGGCAGATTAGGGGTTAAAACATTTATTATAATGTTTGCGATGTGGAGGGGCCTCGGTTTAGTGGTTAATAGGTAGTTTATGAGTGTTAGTGTACTTTTTAGCAGTTTAGTTAAGAGTTTTATGCTACGGCGTTAGCCCATAAAACTCTTAACTACTGACTTTTAAATGCGGTACCAGTCTTGACAGGAGAGGGTCTACTGCTCACTTTTTGGAAGACTCGTAATACCGGCGCTATGCAAGTCCCATTGAAAAAAGAGGATACGCAATTGACATAAGTGGATTTGCTGTATTTTCGAGTCTGGACGAAAAAGTGAGCGGTGAGTCTGTCATTTCAAGACTCGTAATACCAGCGGGCGTTAAAAAGCAGCGTTGGGACCTCTCAATGCTGCTTTTTAAGGCTAACGCAAGACTTGTAATCTAGGCGTATATGTTTTTATAAAATCGGAGATAATTTATTAATATAAATATTGTTTAATCTTATCTATTTACTGATTTTCCACATTCGATTGTATATACTATTTGTGTGTAAAGCAGATATGAATAATATAAATATGTTGCTAACAAATAAAATGGTAGTAATAGGTTGGCCAACCCTTTGTTCTTATACAAACTTCATAACAAATATTAAAAACCTATTTCACTTTAATAATTAATACTATTTCCCTTTAAAAATAAAAATAGATCCTTAACATAAACTTCAAGCTAAAACAAGTGGAAACAGAGAGTCGAACTCCCGAGTAGAACATTCATAAACAATAAAAGTTAATTATTAAAAATTCAATATTAAAAATTAATCTTATAAATTCAATAAGTTCATCTTGAAAGTTCATGTGAATAAGGACATATATATGTATATGGAGATAAGGCTGCAGCCTTTGATATAGCAATAGCAGTGTGGCTACTGATAGCCTATATTACTGAGATAAAGTTAGCAGGTATATCAATCTGACCTTATTTTCCACTCTGTATGTAGATACTGGAGGAGGAGGGTTCTGAACTCCTAGATAAAATGTGTTGAGGGTTATTGTGGATTATAAACACTCTCCTCCAGGAACTTATCTTCCGGTAGCTTTACCTATTTAGTAGGTTTGCCGATAGATGAATTAGACTTAGTAGTGACTTCTGTGGGCTTCAAATTGACCCTAAGTCCTGATTAGTTTCAAGGGGTCCGTCCTCCAGATGGAATTGGAAACGATACCTTTTGTTTCTTCTTTTGCGGGATAGGACTTCTGCACTCCATTTGCTCCTCTGTCAGTGAGTAGTAGTGATCTTCCACTTGTGTAGACGCCGGTCCTGGAGTGTTTTTGAGTTTCTCTTTCTCCACCTTCCTGTGGGAGTAATTTCTCGGATGTTTAGACTTTAGTCTAAATTGTTTCTTAAACTCCTACACAATACAGTGCATCAATAATAACGCGCTCTTTTTCTATTACTCTGTTCCCCCAAATACCCCTAGAGGAAGCACAGAGGAAGCTTCCTTTAGTATAAAGAGCCTATACCCATTAGCGCAGAGATTATATACCACTTGTGCACACATACAAACAGAAATAGAACAATATATTCCCCAAACATCTTAATCCACTGCAAAATGGCTATTTTTGAAGCCACCATAGAGGAGACAAAGCAAGAAGAATTCTGTTTCATTATTACATATCAGGCTTCTAGCACTAATCCTTGGGGCAAGATTACAAATGCAGCATTCACCTGCAAAAGCTGGCGATGACGGTTTTGATGTGGTTTTGGTATCAAATACACAGTGACGAATATAAATGCAGCACGTATATTTCACCCGTTGGCCGCAATTTTTACTCCCATAAACTAATATAGAACCGCGTCGCAAATTAGTATCACATATTCAGTGCAAGGACTGGCAAAAATAGATAAATTTTACTCCATTTTCACCTCGCCACACATAGGCAGACGCAGCAAGCCTTACGTTGAATATGTGAGCCCCGTAACTTCCGTAACTGCCTGAAAATATATGTATACTGTATATTAACTAAGCTAAAGGATTTCTGGGCACTCTTAAAAGAGCTGAATGCCCTTTTAAGGGCAGTAAAAGAGCTGAATGCCCTTTTAAGGGCAGTAAAAGAGCTGAATGCCCTTTTAAGGGCAGTAAAAGAGCTGAATGCCCTTTTAAGGGCAATGCCCATACAAATGCTCCTTTAGGGGCAATGGGTAGTTTAGGAATTTTTAGTGTTAGGTTTTTTATTTTGGGGGGTTTGGTGGGTGGGGGGTTTTACTGTTAGAGGGGGGACTTAGTATTTCTTTAAGGAAAATAGCTGTTTAACTTAGGGCAAAAAGGCCCTTTTAAGGGCTATTGGTAGTTTAGTATTCGATTAGGGGGTGTTTTTATTTTGGGGGGCTTTTTTATTTTCATAAGGATTAGGTTAAATTTTTAAATTTTTCATAATTTGGTTTATTATTTTATGTAATGTTAGACTTTTTTATTTTTGTAATCTTAGATTAATTTAAATGTAGTTTTTTTTTTTAAGTAATGTTAGCTTTCTTATTTTAATTGTAACTTTTTTAATTTAGGTCATTGGGGTTAATTTAGGGGGTGTTAGGCTAGGAGGCTTAGTAATTTAATTAGTTATTTGCGTTGTGAGGATTTGGCGGATATGGGGTTAATACTTTTATTAGGTAGTTTGTGATGTGTGTAAATGGCGGATACGGGGTTAATAGTTTAATTAGGCATATTGCATTGTGCGGGGTTTTCAATTTAGGGGTAATAATTTTATTATTATTTCCGATGGGGGTTTGATGGCGGATATAAGGGTTTTGACTAGTCAGGTTTATTTTTGGGAGGTGTGTTAGACTTTTACGGGAGATTTGATGTTTTTTTTTATTTTCTTAGGCGTCGGTGGTTTCTAATGTGCCGTAAGTCACTGGCGACTCCAGAAATTTGTATTTACGCACGTTTCTAGACATCGCTAGTTTATCCGATTTACGGCACTTACTGCGATTCGCCGCAAGTCTGCAGCTCTTGTGAGCTGCTGGTGCAATGCTGAATACGGAGAGTGTATTGCTCTCCATATTCAGCGAGGTCTGGCGCACCTGATCCACACTGTCGGATCAGGTCTGCCAGACTTTGATAAATAGGGGCCATATTATTAGTGTAGCTATAGTAACATAATAAAACATCAGGGTCAAATACACAGACAAGAACCTTTCTTTGGAAGCATGACGATTCCCTTTTAAATTGTATTGATCTTCAGGAACAGTTAAATAAATCACTTAGAGAATCTTCTTTCATACAAGAGGTGAGAGCCCATGATCAATTAATCTTGGGAATATATATCAGTATTGTCATTAAAGACATACGGCTAGATTACGAGTTTTGCGGTATGAGTGAAAAAGCAGCGTTAAGGCTCTTTTTCACTACCGCTGGTATTACGAGTCTTGCAGGTTTAGCTGCACCGCACACTTTTTCAATGGGACTTCCATAGCGTCGGTATTACGAGTTTGCCTGGGAGGCCAAAAAGTGAGCGGTACAGCCTATACCGTCAAGCTCCATACCGTAAACTCGAAAGTCAGTAGTTATGGGTGTTATGCTACAACGCCGTAACATAAAACTCATAACTAAAGTGCTAAAAAGTACACTAACACCCATAAACTATCTATTAACGACTAAACCGAGGCCCTCCCGCATTGCAAACACTAAAATAAAATTATTAACCCCTAATCTGCCGCTCCCGAGATCGCCATCACTAGAATAAACATATTAACCCCTAAACTGCCGCCCCGACACCTACGTTATACTTATTAACCCCTAATCTGCCGCCCCCAATGTCGCCGCCACCTACATTACACTTATTAACCCCAATCTGCTGCCCCCAATGTCACCACCACCTACATTACACTTATTAACCCTTAATCTGCCGCCCCTAACATCGCCGCCACTATGCTAAAGTTATTAACCCCTAACCCTAAGTCTAACCCTAACCCTAATACCCACTAACTTTAATGTAATTAAAATAAATCTTAGGTTTTATTTTTATTTCACAGCTAAGTTTGTATTTATTTTAACTAGGTAAACTAGTTAGTAAATAGTTATTAACTATTTACTAACTACCTAGCTAAAATAAATACAAATTTATCTGTAAAATAAAACCTAACCTGAGTTACACTAACACCTAACCTTACACTACAATTAAATAAATTACATTAATTAAATACAATTAACTAAATTACAAAAAAACAAACACTAAATTACAACCCCCCAACAGTAAAACCCACCACCCACACAACCAAACCCCCCAAATAAAATCCTAACTAAAAAAACCTAAGCTCCCCATTGCCCTGAAAAGGGCATTTGTATGGGCATTGCCCTTAAAAGGGCATTTAGCTCTTTTTCCGCCCAAACCCTAAGCTAAAAATAAAACCCAGCCAATAAACCCTTTAAAAAACCTAACACTAACCCCCAAAGATCCACTTACAGTTTTTGAAGACCGGATATCCATCCTCAACAAAGCCAGGAGAAGTCTTCATCCAAGCAGCAAGAGTCCTCAACGAAGCCGGGAGAAATCTTCATCCAAGCGGCGAGAAGTGGTCCTCCAGACGGGCAGAAGTCTTCATCCAGACAGAATCTTCTATCTTCATCCATCTGGCGCAGAGTGAGGTTCCTTTAAGTGACGTCATCCAAGATGGCGTCCCTTGAATTCTAATTGGCTGATATAATTCTATCAGCCAATCGGAATTAAAGGGGAAAAAATCCTATTGGCAGATGCAATCAGCCAATAGGATTGAGCTCGCATTCTATTGGCTGTTCTAATAATCCTATTGGCTGATTGGATCAGCCAATACCTGGTCATTGTGACCCCATAACTCCACAGCACAGCTGATATTACTGTGAGGTATTTCTCAGGTATTCCCTCTAAATTGGGACAATGAACAATCGGCTAATGGTGTTTAGGGTTCCAGGATGTGGGACGGTTGGGATTAATGCAGCAAGAGAGGAGGAGACTGTACTCTCATTAAAAAGTTTTGGTTAATCCCTTGTTTTATCTATATGTTGAGTTAAGACAACTCCTGCACTATTCTAGTGCTGTTTAACCAGGGGTTTATGAGTGGGTCGGTATCTGTTCCATTGCTTTCTATGCATACAGTTTAGTGCTATCAGTAGTGATACTTCTCATGGGCCATGTAAAGCATTAAGTGAAATACATACCCATGTCATACTTCTACTATACCCTTCTCATTTTTAACCCCTTAGTGACCGAGGACGTGCAGGGTACGTCTGAAAAAAAAAGGCAGTTAACGCCTGACGACGTACCCTGCACGTCCTCGGCTAAAGTGAGTGCTGGAAGCGATCAAGATCGCTTCCAGGCACTATTACAGTACTGCAGGGATGCCTCGATGTCTGGGCATCCCTGCAGTGCTGTTACGGAGTGCCGGGACCGGAGCGATCACTCCCCCTTGAGTGATCACTTCCGGTTTTGCTCCACGTGGAGCCCGGCAGTGCAGCAGAGCATCGGAAGCGATCGGACACGCTTCCGATGCTCTGCTAGTGTGCTAAGTGCCTCGGTGGGTCGAGGCACTTAGTTAGTATATAAATAAAAGTAAAAATGTGAGAAAAAAAAATATAATATAAAATAAAAAAGCCCACATATAGCGCCCCCCCCCTCCCCCATGAGGCTTTCAAAATGGCGATGCCCGGTGCATCATGGGGCATCTGGGGGTGTCCCTAGCCTGTCTCACCATAGGGGCAAGCTAGGGTCACCCAATCTGAGCCTTCTTAGAAAAAAAAAATAATAATAATAAAATACCCCATTTGTCTGATCATGTCAATATTTGTAAATATTGACTCTGATCAGTGTGGATCTCCCTCCCTCTCCTCACTTGCCATTTTGTTGGAGAAAGAGAGAGACCTGTATTTTAGCAGAGAGAGATTTATTTCTTTTATTTGTTAAAAAATTTAAAATCCAAAGGCTCTTTTCAGAGCCATTAACCCCTAGCTTGCCAGTGATCACTATAAATCACTGGCAGTAGCACAGCTGCACTTTTTTTTTGCTGTCTGTGCATTTTTTTAGGGGTTAATTTTTGTTGTTGTATTTTTTTTTAAAAACTCAAAGGCTCCTTTCAGAGCCATTTAGCTAATTTAATTTAATTTAAAGACTATTTAACCCCTAGCTTGCCAGTGATCGCTATACATCACTGGCATTAGCATAGCTGTACTTTTTTGCTGTCTGTGCATTTTTTAGGGGTTAATTTTTGTTGTTGTAATTTTTTAAAAACCTAAACGCTCCTTTCAGAGCCATTTAGCTAATTTAATTTAATTTAAATAGTATTTAACCCCTAGCTTGCCAGTGATCGCTATACATCACTGGCATTAGCATAGCTGTACTTTTTTGCTGTCTGTGAATTTTTTTAGGGGTTAATTTTTGTTGTTGTAATTTTTTAAAAACCCAAAGGCTCCTTTCAGAGCCATTTAGCTAATTTAATTTAATTTAAAGAGTATTTAACCCCTAGCTTGCCAGTGATCGCTATAAATCACTGGCATTAGCATAGCTGTACATTTTTGCTGTCTGTGCATTTTTTTAGGGGTTAATTTTTGTTGTCATTTTTTAAAAACCCAAAGGCTCCTTTCAGAGCCATTTAGCTAATTTAATTTGATTTAAAGAGTATTTAACCCCTAGCTTGCCAGTGATCGCTATAAATCACTGGCATTAGCATAGCTGTACTTTTTTTTAAAAAAACCCAAAGGCCATTTAGTTAATTTAATTTAAAGAGTATTTAACCCCTAGCTTGCCAGTGATCGCTATAAATCACTGGCATTAGCATAGCTGTACTTTTTTTTTAAAAAAACCCAAAGGCCATTTAGTTAATTTAATTTAAAGAGTATTTAACCCCTAGCTTGCCAGTGATCGCTATAAATCACTGGCATTAGCATAGCTGTACTTTTTTTTAAAAAAACCCAAAGGCCATTTAGTTAATTTAATTTAAAGAGTATTTAACCCCTAGCTTGCCAGTGATTGCTATAAATCACTGGCATTAGCATAGCTGTACTTTTTAAAAACAAAAACAAAGGCCATTTAGTTAATTAATTAATTTTGGTTTTCTGTGACAGATACAAAAATGTCACAGAAAAGATATAGTGTTGAGGAGGCGTATGCCATCCTTGCGTCAGAGTCAGATGCCTCTATGTCTGACTCAGACCCCAATTTTGACCCTGCCATATGCTCAGATACATCATTAGATGCAGTCTCAACTGATAGTGATGTATCTGTGGCTGCTAGCCCCCCTGCCAGCCCCCCTGCTAGCCCCCCTGCCAGCCCCCCTGCCAGCCCCCCTGCTAGAAGGAGGCGTGTTGCTGCCATTGCCGCTGAAGAGTGGGTAACGCCTCATCTCCAGAGGCCAGATATCCCACCCTTCACAGCAAATGCTGGCATAAATATAGATGTGGCAGGTTTTAGCCCCCAACAGTTTCTGGAGGTGTTTCTGGGTGATGATGTATTGGGGAACATTGTCGCCCAAACTAATTTATATGCCCATCAGTACCGTGCTGCAAAGCCTGAAACATATTTGGCAAAGCAGCAATGGGCCCCCATCAATGTGCCAGAATTTAAAAAATTCTGGGCATTGACTATGCTGATGGGCATCATAAAGAAACCCTCCGTTCGCTCCTACTGGAGCAGTAGCCCCATCTGCTCTACCCCCATTTTCTCCCAGAGTATGTCGAGGCAGAGATATGAAATGATTCTTCATTTCATGCACTTCAGCGACAACAGCCTGTGCCCCCCTAGGGAGCATCCCCAATTTGACAGGCTGTATAAAATCCGCCCCCTGATTACCCACTTTTCTGCCAGGTTTGCAGAGGCTTATACACCTGGAAGGAATATATGCGTTGATGAATCCCTGATGAAGTATAAGGGAAGGCTGGGATTCAAGCAGTATATTCCTTCCAAGCGCTCCAGGTATGGGGTAAAGGTGTATAAGCTCTGTGAGAGCGAGACTGGGTATACTCAGGCCTTCCGGGTGTATGAGGGAAAGGATAGCCACCTTGACCCTCCAGGTTGCCCAGAACATATGGGAACCACTGGCAAGATTGTCTGGGACCTGATATTACCCCTAATGAACAAAGGGTATCACTTGTACTTAGACAATTTTTATACAAGTGTCCTTTTGTTCAAGCTACTATATTGCTTTGATACAGTAGCTTGCGGTACTATTAAAAAGAACCGCAAAGGTTTCCCAGGACAACTTGTACGCACCCGGCTACGAAGGGGGGAGACCTCTGCTCTGCGCCAAGAGGAGCTGTTGGCACTGAAGTACAGAGACAAGAAGGATGTATACCTTCTTACCACCATCCACACAGAGAGGACGGTGGCGGTCTCTGTACGTGGCAGAGCTGAGATCATAAGGAAGCCAGTGTGCATCAAGTCTTATAACAGACATATGGGTGGGGTTGATCTGGCAGATCAGCTGCTGCAGCCCTACCTAATTATGCGGAAGACAAGGGCCTGGTACAAAAAGGTTGCAATTTACCTAATGCAGATTGCAACCCACAACGCTTTTTTGTTGTTCAAAAAAGCAAACCCCGGAATGAAACTGACTTTTTTACAATTTCAGCTCCAGATCATTTCGGGGATTTTGTACCATGATGCACCTGCTCCCCGGGCGGTGATGGGAGAGAGCAGAGTTGGGGCTACTCATTTTATTTTTAAAATCCCCCCTACTGCCGCAAAGCAGAGACCACAAAAAAAATGCAGAGTCTGTACCAAGAGGGGGCAGAGAAGGGACACTGTATATCACTGTCCTGATTGCCCTGGACAGCCTGGACTCTGCATTGGGGACTGCTTCAAGCGGTACCATACAATGGTCAATTTTTAAAAAATAAATAAATTTGCTGTTATTTTTTTTTTGTTATGTTTACTGTTAAATTTTTTGTTATTTTTTTACTTTTAATGTGCCAGATTTTTACATTTCACTAATATATTTTTTTTTCTAAAATGGGGCTGTTCTTTTTTTTTTTTTTTTACAAAAACCCCTGTCAAACCTATGCATGGGGACATAGGTGTACTCAGGGTGCCTAGCAGAAAACAACCTGTAGTATTTTTTTTGCACTAACTTACAACAGTCTCTCCTAAATCATAGTCAAAAAGCAATGTGTGTGTAAAAATGAAAATTGAAAAAATGCCACCATACACTTTCTCCAATTTTTTTAGCTAAAACAGTTACTTCAAATGCATCAAAGCACACCATATACAATACCTTGGGGTGTCAACATTTCAAAAATATGCACATTCATGGCAATAAATAAAAGTGGGGTTTACAATAGGCCCCAAACTAAAGATAGGCCTATCAGAAGAAATACTCTCACTTAATAACTAAAATCACAAGTCATAAAATTGTAACATAACCTTCCCAAAATCCTGGCAAACCTATGCATGGGGGGCATAGGTGTACTCAGGGTGCCTAGCAGAAAACAACCTGAAGTATTTTTTTGCACTAACTTACAACAGTCTCTCCTAAATCATAGTCAAAAAGCAATGTGTGTATAAAAATGAAAATTGAAAAAATGCCACCATACACTTTCTCCAATTTTTTTAGCTAAAACAGTTACTTCAAATGCATCAAAGCACACCATATACAATACCTTGGGGTGTCAACATTTCAAAAATATGCACATTCATGGAAACAAATAAATTGGGGTATGTTAAAATACCCCCAAAAAGACAATAGGCAAAGAAAATATGTTAAATGTGAAAAAAAAATCACAAACGCATGTTGGACATTTGGCATTACACCCCCCGAACAAGCCAAGAAACTTATGCATAGGTGGTATCACTGTACTCAGGAGATGTTGGTGAACACATATTGGGGTCTTCTTTGGCAGTAACACATAACAGGAGCTTAGAATTCATGTCTAAAGTACAATGTGTGTGAAAAATAACACACAAAAAATGACTGCCTAATAGTTTGACAAAGAATTAGTGCATGGAAAGTGTTAAAATACCAGCATTTGAAATACCCTAGGGTGTCTTACTTTTCAAAAATATATGGTTTGATGGGGGTAAATTACATTGGCCGGCTTCAGAAATGTCCTACATAGGACATGGGTGCATGGGATGTGAAAATTCCAAGTTGAAAAACTGGAATGCACCCCCTAAAAATAAGGCCTTTTAGCCCCCAGAGAACCCGACACACCTATACATGGGGGGTATCACTGTACTCAGGAGATGTTGTTGAATACATATTAAGGTTTTTTTGGCAGTAACACATAACAGGGACTGAGAATATATGCCTAAAGTACAATGTGTGTGAAAAATAATGCAAAAAAATGACTACCTAAAAGTTTGACAAAGACTAGTGGTTGAATTAGTGCATGGAAAGTGTTAAAATACCAGCATTTGAAATACCCTAGGGTGTCTACTTTTCAAAAATATATGGTTTGATGGGGGTAATTTACATTGGCCGGCTTCAGAAATGTCCCAAATAGGACATGGGTGCATGATGACAGATGTGAAAATTCCAAGTTGAAAAACTGGAATGCGCCCCCTAAAATTAAGGCCTTTTAGCCCCCAGAGAACCCGACACACCTATACATGGGGGGTATCACTGTACTCAGGAGATGTTGTTGAATACATATTGATGTTTTTTTTGGCAGTAACACATAACAGGGACTGAGAATATATGCCTAAAGTACAATGTGTGTGAAAAATAATGCAAAAAAATGACTACCTAAAAGTTTGACAAAGACTAGTGGTTGAATTAGTGCATGGAAAGTGTTAAAATACCAGCATTTGAAATACCCTAGGGTGTCTACTTTTCAAAAATATATGGTTTGATGGGGGTAATTTACATTGGCCGGCTTCAGAAATGTCCCAAATAGGACATGGGTGCATGATGACAGATGTGAAAATTCCAAGTTGAAAAACTGGAATGCGCCCCCTAAAATTAAGGCCTTTTAGCCCCCAGAGAACCCGACACACCTATACATGGGGGGTATCACTGTACTCAGGAGATATTGTTGAATACATATTGAGGTTTTTTTTTGGCAGTAACACATAACAGGGACTGAGAATATATGCCTAAAGTACAATGTGTGTGAAAAATAATGCAAAAAAATGACTACCTAAAAGTTTGACAAAGACTAGTGGTTGAATTAGTGCATGGAAAGTGTTAAAATACCAGCATTTGAAATACCCTAGGGTGTCTACTTTTCAAAAATATATGGTTTGATGGGGGTAATTTACATTGGCCGGCTTCAGAAATGTCCCAAATAGGACATGGGTGCATGATGACAGATGTGAAAATTCCAAGTTGAAAAACTGGAATGCGCCCCCTAAAATTAAGGCCTTTTAGCCCCCAGAGAACCCGACACACCTATACATGGGGGGTATCACTGTACTCAGGAGATGTTGTTGAATACATATTGAGGTTTTTTTTGTCAGTAACACATAACAGGGACTGAGAATATATGCCTAAAGTACAATGTGTGTGAAAAATAATGCAAAAAAATGACTACCTAAAAGTTTGACAAAGACTAGTGGTTGAATTAGTGCATGGAAAGTGTTAAAATACCAGCATTTGAAATACCCTAGGGTGTCTACTTTTCAAAAATATATGGTTTGATGGGGGTAATTTACATTGGCCGGCTTCAGAAATGTCCCAAATAGGACATGGGTGCATGATGACAGATGTGAAAATTCCAAGTTGAAAAACTGGAATGCCCCCCCTAAAATTAAGGCCTTTTAGCCCCCAGAGAACCCGACACACCTATACATGGGGGGTATCACTGTACTCAGGAGATGTTGTTGAACACATATTGAGGAGTTTTTGGTCAGTAACATATAACAGGAACTGAGAATCCATGCCTAAAGTACAATGCGTGTGAAAAATAACACACCAAAATGACTACCCAAAAGTTTGACAAAGACTGGTGGTTGAATTAGTGCATGCAAAGTGTTAAAATACCAGCATTTTAAATACCCTAGGGTGTCTACTTTTTAAAAATATATGGTTTGATGGGGGTAATTTGCATTGTCCGGCTTCAGAAATGTCCCAAATAGGACATGGGTGCATGACGACAGATGTGAAAATTCCAAATTAAAAAACTGGAATGCGCCCCCTAAAAATAAGGCCTTTTAGCCCCCAGAGAACCCAACAGACCTATACATGGGTGGTATCACTGTACTCAGGAGATGCTGCTGAAGACATATTGGGGTGTTATTTGGCAGTAACCCTTAACGTTCTCAGTAAATGTATTCTTGAATTGCTATTTTGTCAAAAAATCACCACTTTTTTTTTTTTTTTTCAAACTTTGGCATAAATTGGTGGTAAAATAGTTGCATGGAAAGAGTCAAAATACCCCATGTTTAATACCTTAGGTTGTGTTCTTTTAAAAAATATATATATGTGAAGGGTTAATCAGGGATTCCTGACAGATATCAGTGTTCCAATGTAACTATCGCTAATTTTTTTAAAAATTTTTTGGAAATAGCAAAGTGCTACTTGTACTTATTGCCCTATAACTTGCAAAAAAAGCAAAGAACATGTAAACATTGAGTATTTCTAAACTCAGGACAAAATTTAGAAACTATTTAGCATGGGAGTTTTTTGGTAGTTGTTGAAGTGTAGGAGATTTTGAGGGTCAAAGTTAAAAAAGTGTGTTTTTTTTCAATTTTTTCCTCATATTTTATAAAATTTTTTATAGTAAATTATAAGATATGATGAAAATAATGGTATCTTTAGAAAGTCCATTTAATGGCGAGAAAAACGGTATATAATATGTGTGGGTACAGTAAATGAGTAAGAGGAAAATTACAGCTAAACACAAACACCGCAGAAATGTAAAAATAGCCTTGGTCCCAAACGGACAGAAAATGGAAAAGTGCTGCGGTCATTAAGGGGTTAAATGAAAATATTTTTATTGAAACCTTCCAAATCAATACATAAATAGTAACAACATTTGCATTATAGTGCCGTGCAGCAGATAATATTTACCCTTCTCATTTTTAAGTAATATTCTTATGTGCTACATAATTATGTTTGGTGTCTACTGTATATGGTAATTACAGAAACCATGCAATGGTAGACTGTGGGCATTATATTTGATGTTCCTCTGCATCACTGAGTATCTATTATTAGAAATAGGATTTTGCTTATGTTTTAAGGATCTTTTATTATGCCAGGAACATTTAACATGCTGCAATACAATACTGATCTAAATCTTCAACTAATATTGTGTCTTACTACACTAGATTTCTCAAATGGGTATGAGAAGCTGGCTTCTGTAATGCATTAATATTCATTTAGTTTTGGAATACCAGTGCCTTTGGGAGAATTCTGTAATATTTGGCTCTGGTAATGATTCTGACTCAACAAAGAAACTTACTTATTCCTCTGAAACCTCCCTACATTGGTACAAGGTGAGATATTGCCTTGACTGTCAATTCTTACTCTTGCCATCTTACTTGACTCAATATGGGATCCTATATCAGTCATACCTCTGCGTTAAACTTTGTGAATTGTGAGTTGATGACTGTGTGCACAAGATTGTCTTTTTTTATAGAAACATATCGGTTATGTAAGTATTAAAGGGACAGTAAAGTCAAAATAAAACGTTTATGATTCAGATAGAGCTCTCTTTGTTCTCTTAGTATTTGTTAAAAGACATGCCTAGATAGGCTCAGAAGCAACAATAAGGTAGCTAGCTGAAAGGGCAACCCTTAGGATTCACAGAGCCCTGGGCAAAACAAATTTGTGGACAATATGCACAGCCACCAATCAGCACATAGGTTCCAGCAGTGCACTGCTGCTGCTTCTGAGCCTTTTCAATAAAGGATACCAAGAGAACAAATCAAATTAGATAATAGATGTAAATTAGAAATGTGTTTAAAATTGCGCTCTATCTAAAACATGAAAGTTTAATTTTTACATTATTATGTTGGAAAAAAAATGTGGGGTGGGTGGGGCCCTTCTTAGATTCTTGCACCTGGGCCCTGTGGTTTCTAGTTACGCCCCTGCCTTTGCTGGTTATGGCTGCAAAAAGGATCTGCCCTATAATATAACTTTGCTAAAGTTCTCTCCTTTAAACACCAAAGTCAGGGCCGGAATTGGGCTACCGGGACGCCGGAACATTTCCCAGTGGGCCGCAGTAGATAGGGCCAAATAGACTGGCATAGTGGCATAGTGACTGAGTTTGAGGGAATCCCCTGTAACAGAATGAAACAGAGCGCCGGGCTGCCAGATGGATTACATTGCATGGTCTCCCTGAACAGACCCTGCGCACTGTGTAAAAGAACTGCAGCTCTCTTTAAAACTGTTTAAGCTGTGACGGTGAGACAAGAGCCCGATTGATTTGTGTTGCTGCGCCGTGCGCGGCCTGACCTCTTCTTCAAGTGCGGTCTTCCCATCCTCCTCTCTGCCTGAGCATCTGGTGCAGAGAGAAAAACATAATTTTCTTCATATATATATATATATATATATATATATATATATATATATATATATATAGAAGAGTGTCAGACAAAACAAGCGCCCAGAGGCACACTTCGTGTAGTACGTTCAAATAAATTACTTATACTGTAATAGTTGGAAAAAATCCGCTCTCACCTGGTTCAACCTCAACTTATGAGGTATGTAATAGGCACTTCTGTTTATATACTCTTGTCCCGTATCGTACTCCTATAAGTCCTCAGGTCTCCAGTTCTTCCTAGGAGTATGCAGAGTGTTCCTGGAACTCTGCAGCCTATATTTAGAAGGGGGCTAGGGCATAGGAGTAGGGTAATGTGTAGTGTTTAAAATATACAACTACCAGGTGATAGAGATAAAAACAGGTGTTTTATTTATATACAAAAAGTAATTTTTAACAGTGCAAGATAAAAGCCCCTACAGGCCTTTCTTTTTAAAAAGAGAGAAAGATATTCCACGTTTAGCATAAAAACACTATAGAGCTGTAGTCATACAGGTGTTACATCCAGCATGCAGTGCTAGAAACACTGGTGACTAAATCGCTCTGATAAACATATGAACAGGTATGGAGCACCAAAGGATATTCGCAGATCTGCTTTATATGAGTGTATATTAAAACAGTCCAATCCTTTATGCAGCTATGTGTAGATGTGTAGGCACAGCGTGCAATGTCAGCGTGTGGCGGGGGCGGAGCCTAACGCGTTTCGTAACCAATGGGTTACTTCATCAGAGGTGTGGGCCGCCCCCCAACCTTGATCTATTTATACGCATTAGTGAGGCTAGTCTGCCTCCTGCGTGCCCCTCTAGTGCCATTTTGAATGAGGGCAGACGAATTTGTGCTTCTTTATGTATTTACAAAAAATGTGCAATATTATTTAGACACATAGTAATATCCTCAACATATAATCCATTGTGTACATGGTCTACATGTTCTATCAGAAAATGCTAAAAGATATTAGTCTCCTCACATATTTATATCCTATGCCAGATTCCTTCAGCTGGAAAGCATACCAGCTGGAGAGTTAACATAAGACAACATAATCTTAAAAACATAGTTACAAATTTTACACAGACAAATAAAAAGTAAATAAATACATAGAATCTATATATATAGCGTTTAAAACCTTATAAAAGTATTTAAAACCTTTAAATAATGCATTATGAAGAGGCATGTCAGAAAATTATATTTAATGTATATTTAATAGGGTTGCCTGTTTTTGTTATTACAGGACCTCTTGAAAGCGCTGTTAGTTTGTGGATAGTTGGGGGGTATATTATTTTTGGGTTTCAAACAGTTTTTCTATATCTATCACAGCCTTTATATGTAAAAGCAGATGTTAGTTGTTATATTAGTTTTTTGTTTTTTTTTGTTTCTATTGATACGAATTAGAAGTGGACACAATAGAATGCTATCTTGGATTTTACAGAACAGCTGCAAGGTCAATATCTCTGTTTAACCCTTTGGGTTCCAGAGTTTGTAATTTGTGAATCCACATCGTCTCCCGTTTGCGTAATTCTAGGAGTCTACTACCCCCTCTTTTCCCTGGTAGTATGTGGTCTATTGCTTTAATAAAAAAATCATTTTTATTTTTTCCATGAACCTGAGAGAAATGGGTTACATTTGGTCTATTTCCTATAGTATCCTTAAGTATGGGGTCATTCTTTAGTATTGACCAATTCTTTTGTAATATATTTTTGATTTTCCAGTGTCCTTCATTGAATGTAGTAAAATCAAAAATATATTACAAAAGAATTGGTCAATACTAAAGAATGACCCCATACTTAAGGATACTATAGGAAATAGACCAAATGTTACCTATAAGAAAAACAAAAATTTGAAGAACTTTTTGGCACCCAGTGATACACAACTGAAAAAGAAAAAAGGTAGTGGTAAGATCACGAATCTACAAGGCTTCTATAAGTGCTATAGAAAGAACTGCGTCTGTTGTGCGCACACACATAAAGAGAAAAAGTATAACAAATATATTGAGAGCGGGATAAAGGGAGACAATTACCCCATTAAAGGCTTACTAAACTGCAAATCAGACTTTGTGGTCTACATGTTAGAATGCACATGCAGCAATCCCAAAAGGTATATTGGGCGCACGATACGGGGTCTTAAAATTCGCTGCCTTGAGCATATGAAAAATATTGAGGCAGGTATACTTAAAAACCCACTAATAACCCATTTCTCTCAGGTTCATGGAAAAAATAAAAATGATTTTTTTATTAAAGCAATAGACCACATACTACCAGGGAAAAGAGGGGGTAGTAGACTCCTAGAATTACTCAAATGGGAGACGATGTGGATTCACAAATTACAAACTCTGGAACCCAAAGGGTTAAACAGAGATATTGACCTTGCAGCTTTTCTGTAAAATCCAAGATAGCATTCTATTGTGTCCACTTCTAATTCGTATCAATAGAAACAAAAAAAACCAAAAAACTAATATAACAACTAACATCTGCTTTTACATATAAAGGCTGTGATAGATATAGAAAAACTGTTTGAAACCCAAAAATAATATACCCCCCAACTATCCACAAACTAACAGCGCTTTCAAGAGGTCCTGTAATAACAAAAACAGGCAACCCTATTAAATATACATTAAATATAATTTTCTGACATGCCTCTTCATAATGCATTATTTAAAGGTTTTAAATACTCTTATAAGGTTTTAAACGCTATATATATAGATTCTATGTATTTATTTACTTTTTATTTGTCTGTGTAAAATTTGTAACTATGTTTTTAAGATTATGTTGTCTTATGTTAACTCTCCAGCTGGTATGCTTTCCAGCTGAAGGAATCTGGCATAGGATATAAATATGTGAGGAGACTAATATCTTTTAGCATTTTCTGATAGAACATGTAGACCATGTACACAATGGATTATATGTTGAGGATATTACTACGTGTCTAAATAATATTGCACATTTTTTGTAAATACATAAAGAAGCACAAATTCGTCTGCCCTCATTCAAAATGGCGCTAGAGGGGCATGCAGGAGGCAGACTAGCCTCACTAATGCGTATAAATAGATCAAGGTTGGGGGGCGGCCCACACCTCTGATGAAGTAACCCATTGGTTACGAAACGCGTTAGGCTCCGCCCCGCCACACGCTGACATTGCACACTGTGCCTACACATCTACACGGAGCTGCATAAAGGATTGGACTGCTTTAATATACACTCATATAAAGCAGATCTGCGAATATCCTTTGGTGCTCCATACCTGTTCATATGTTTATCAGAGTGATTTAGTCACCAGTGTTTCTAGCACTGCATGCTGGATGTAACACCTGTATGACTACAGCTCTATAGTGTTTTTATGCTAAACGTGGAATATCTTTCTCTCTTTTTAAAAAGAAAGGCCTGCAGGGGCTTTTTATCTTGCACTGTTAAAAATTACTTTTTGTATATAAATAAAACACCTGTTTTTATCTCTATCACCTGGTAGTTGTATATTTTAAACACTACACATTACCCTACTCCTATGCCCTAGTCCCCTTCTAAATATAGGCTGCAGAGTTCCAGGAACACTCTGCAGACTCCTAGGAAGAACTGGAGACCTGAGGACTTATAGGAGGACGATACGGGACAAGAGTATATAAACAGAAGTGCCTATTACATACCTCATAAGTTGAGGTTGAACCAGGTGAGAGCGGATTTTTTCCAACTGTTACAGTATAAGTAATTTATTTGAACGTACTACACGAAGTGTGCCTCTGGGCGCTTGTTTTGTCTCACACTCTTCTAGATCACTAAGAGGAACCTTGCCCTGCGGGGGATCATTCTTCTTCTCTCAGACGAGCAGCCTACTCCTCCACAGCACACAGGAACTAGCATTGTGGATATTAATGAATAATACACATCCATAGACTTGCCACACTTGACTGAATGAGACTGTTTGCTGCCTAATTAGCAAGGGCGCGATCCGATATCGATCGCAGTTTGCGGCGCAAGCGAGGGAACCGGCGTCGCCCGCAGTTTCAGCTCGCAACTCGAGCTATCCCATATAGGTCGCCGTCAGATGCTAACGTGCCGTAAGTCTCACAAACCAGCGATGTCCAGAAATCTGCGTAAGTACAAATTTCTGGCGTCGCCAGTGACTTGCGCCACGTTAGAATCTGCCGGCGCCTATAAAACCTGACTAAAGTCTAAAACACCCGCACTGTCTAACACGCCTCCCTAACATAGCCCGCACTGTCTAACACGCCTCCCTAACATAGCCCGCACTGTCTAACCCTCTATCCGCTATCCCCCCTCACTAGCCTAACAATAAAAATGCTATTAACCCCTAAACCGCCGCTCCTTTACCCCGCCGCAACCTAATAAAATTATTAACCCCTAAACCGCCGCTCCCGTACCCCGCCGCCAGCTATATTATATCTATAACCCCCTAAAGTGAGCCCCTAACACCGCCGCCATCTATATTAAAATTATTAACCCCTAATCTAAGCCCCTTACACCGCCGCCATCTCTATTAAAATGATTAACCCCTAATTTAATCTACCTACCCTGCAGCCAGCTATATTATCTATATTAACCCTAAGTATATTATAGTTAATATAGTTATTACATTATATGTATTAACTATATTAACCCTAATTATATTAGGGTTAATATAGTTAATATAGTTACTATAGTATTTATATTAACTATATTAACTCTATCTAACCCTAACACCCCTAACTAAATTTATATTAAATTAATCTAATTAATTTATAAACTAAAATATTCCTATTTAAATCTAAATACTTACCTATAAAATAAACCCTAAGATAGCTACAATATAATTAATAATTACATTGTAGCTATGTTAGGGTTAATATTTATTTTACAGGTAAATAGTTAATTATTTTAACTAGGTATAATAGATATTAAATAGTTATTAACTATTTAATATCTACCTAGTTAAAATAATTACCCAATTACCTGTAAAATAAATACACCTACACTATCAATAAATGTAATAAACTACAAACATCTATCTAAAAATACAATTAAATTAACTAAACTAAATTACAAAAAAAAACAAACACTAAATTACAAAAAATAAAAAAAAGATTACAAGATTTTTAAGCTAATTACACCTATTCTAAGCCCCCTAATAAAATAATAAACCCCCAAAATAACAAAAATTCCCTGCCCTATTCTAAATTAAACAAATTTCAAAGCTCTTTACCTTACCAGCCCTTAAAAGGGCCTTTTGTGGGGCATGCCCCAAAGAATTCAGCTCTTTTGCATTCAATAAATACAATACCCCCCCCCCCCATTACAACCCACCACCCACATACCCCTATTCTAAACCCACCCAAACCCCCCTTAATAAATCCTAACACTACCCCCCTGAAGATCTCCCTACCTTGTCTTCACCACACCGGGCCGAACTCCTGATCCGATCCGGGCGATGTCGTCCTCCAAGCGGCAAAGAAGAAATCTTCCTCCGGCGACGTCTTCCTCCAAGCGGCAGCAAAGTCTTCAGTCTTCCGGCGGCATCTTCAATCTTCTTTCTTCGCTCCGCCGCCGCGGAGCATCCATCCTGGCCGATCGCTAAACTTGGAATGAGGTACCTTTAAATGACGTCATCCAAGATGGCGTCCGCCGAATTCCGATTGGCTGATAGGATTCTATCAGCCAATCGGAATTAAGTTAAAAAAATCTGATTGGCTGATTGAATCAGCCAATCAGATTCAGGTTCAATCCGATTGGCTGATCCAATCAGCCAATCAGATTGAGCTCGCATTCTATTGGCTGTTCCGATCAGCCAATAGAATGCGAGCTCAATCTGATTGGCTGATTGGATCAGCCAATCGGATTGAACCTGAATCTGATTGGCTGATTCAATCAGCCAATCAGATTTTTTTAACTTAATTCCGATTGGCTGATAGAATCCTATCAGCCAATCGGAATTCGGCGGACGCCATCTTGGATGACGTCATTTAAAGGTACCTCATTCCAAGTTTAGCGATCGGCCAGGATGGATGCTCCGCGGCGGCGGAGCGAAGAAAGAAGATTGAAGATGCCGCCGGAAGACTGAAGACTTTGCTGCCGCTTGGAGGAAGACGTCGCCGGAGGAAGATTTCTTCTTTGCCGCTTGGAGGACGACATCGCCCGGATCGGATCAGGAGTTCGGCCCGGTGTGGTGAAGACAAGGTAGGGAGATCTTCAGGGGGGTAGTGTTAGGATTTATTAAGGGGGGTTTGGGTGGGTTTAGAATAGGGGTATGTGGGTGGTGGGTTGTAATGGGGGGGGGGATTGTATTTATTGAATGCAAAAGAGCTGAATTCTTTGGGGCATGCCCCACAAAAGGCCCTTTTAAGGGCTGGTAAGGTAAAGAGCTTTGAAATTTGTTTAATTTAGAATAGGGCAGGGAATTTTTGTTATTTTGGGGGTTTATTATTTTATTAGGGGGCTTAGAATAGGTGTAATTAGCTTAAAAATCTTGTAATCTTTTTTTTATTTTTTGTAATTTAGTGTTTGTTTTTTTTTGTAATTTAGTTTAGTTAATTTAATTGTATTTTTAGATAGATGTTTGTAGTTTATTACATTTATTGATAGTGTAGGTGTATTTATTTTACAGGTAATTGGGTAATTATTTTAACTAGGTAGATATTAAATAGTTAATAACTATTTAATATCTATTATACCTAGTTAAAATAATTAACTATTTACCTGTAAAATAAATATTAACCCTAACATAGCTACAATGTAATTATTAATTATATTGTAGCTATCTTAGGGTTTATTTTATAGGTAAGTATTTAGATTTAAATAGGAATATTTTAGTTTATAAATTAATTAGATTAATTTAATATAAATATAGTTAGGGGTGTTAGGGTTAGATAGAGTTAATATAGTTAATATAAATACTATAGTAACTATATTAACTATATTAACCCTAATATAATTAGGGTTAATATAGTTAATATATATAATGTAATAACTATATTAACTATAATATACTTAGGGTTAATATAGATAACATAGCTGGCGGCGGGGTAGGTAGATTCAATTAGGGGTTAATCATTTTTATATAGGTGGCGGCGGTGTAAGGGGTCAGATTACGGGATAGATAAGGTAGATGGCGGCGGTTTTAGGGGCTCACAGTAGGGGGTTAGTTTATGTAGATGGCGGCGGGGTCGGGGAGCGGCGTTTTAGGGGGTAATAACTTTATTAGGGATTTCGGGGGGGGGGGGATCGCGGTTGACAGGGAGATAGACATTGCGCATGCGTTAGGTGTTAGGTTTATTTTAGCAGATCGCGGTTGACAGGTAGATAGACATTGCGCATGCGTTAGGTGTTAGGTTTATTTTAGCAGCTAGTTTAGGGAGTTACGGGGCTCCAATAGTCAGCGTAAGGCTTCTTACGGCTGCTTTTTGTGGCGAGGTGAAAATGGAGTAAGTTTTCTCCATTTTCGCCACGTAAGTCCTTACGCTGCATATTGGATACCAAATTGCGCGGGTTTGGTATACCTGCCTATGGCCCAAAAAACTGCGGGCGACGGCAGAAATATACGGGCGTAACTTCTAGCTTACGCCGTATATAGGATACCAAATCCGCGCAATTATTGGCGTCGCCGGCTTTTGCGGGCGACGCTTTATATCGGATCGACCCCCAAGTGTCTTGCGTGTATATATATATATATATATATATATATATATATATTTTCCAGTAGTGGATGGGAAGATATAGCAAGACCAGCAGCATACTCATAAACTTCTAGCGCTGATTTCTATTATTTCTATCATATATATATATATATTTATAATGTGTGTGTAATACTATCTCTATATGTTTGTGTGTGTGTATATATATATATATATATATATACAAGCATATAAATATTACACACACATTTTATATATATATATATATATATATATATATATATATATATATATATATATATATATATATATATATATATACAATGTGTGTGTAATAATATTGGCCGCGAGTCTGTAGGCTCTTGTGAGCTGCTGGTGCTAAGCTGAATACGGAGAGAGTATTGCTCTCCGCATTCAGCAAGGTCTTGCGGACCTGATCTGCACTGTCGGATCAGGTCTGCAAGACCTTTGATACATAGGCATCATAGTGTGTGTGTAATAATATTTATCCAGTATATGTTTTATATATATATTTATTTATACACAAACATTTATAAATATTACATATACACACACACATTATATACACAGTAAATAAAAATATATATATACATATAAAACACACATATATGAATATTATTACACACACATTTTATATATATATATATATATATATATATATATATATATATATATATATATATATATATATATATATATATATATATATAAAATGTGTGTGTAATAATATTCATATATGTGTGTTTTATATGTATATATATATTTTTATTTACTGTGTATGTGTGTATATATATACATACACACACACACACAATCATACAAGTATTATGCACACATTATATATATATATATGTGTGTGTGTGTGTGTGTGTAATATTTTTTATATGTTTGTGTATATACTGTATATATATATATATATATACACACACAAAAACATATATATGTATTACACACACACACTATATATATATATATAATGTCCAGCTAGGAATTGCACTCCTTGTCTACAACTTTGCACTCCTTGTCTACAACTTTGCACTCCTTGTCTACAACTTTGCACTCCTTGTCTACAACTTTGCACTCCTTGTCTACAACTTTGCACTCCTTGTCTACAACTTTGCACTCCTTGTCTACAACTTTGCACTCCTTGTCTACAACGTTGCATCTGCCAGGGTGCATATGTCAAAAAAATGCAGTGATCCAAAAAAGACAGCACTCACTGGACTTAAAGGTAACAAATAACTTTTAATTATCCATAGTTAAAAGTGGGGGGTAGGCATGACGTTTCGATGCTGTACTAGCATCTTTATCAAATGTCCCAAGGTGAAGAGGGTGATGCTTCAGGGTAGGTGCACCATCAGCGTGATGCCCCAAGGAAGATGTGTTTGAACTGGCAGTACTGCCACAATTTATAGCCCCTCCTAAATGAGCAGTCTAATTAGGATCGTTATAGCTAAGCATGTATCCGGTTCAGGATATAGCGTAAGACATCCACCACATTAGTAGTAGCAGCTTATTGGAGTGTTGCATTTTGGTTCCCCCCAATAGTTACATCGTAAGTACCTCGTGGCTAATTAGCATATGCATCATTGTGATCATAGGTAAACGCCCCACGGGCGTGTGTCAGACGAATCAGATGTCTCTGTTGATCAGTGGGAATGTGTACGGATACTACACATGGGCTCTTACGTCACTGTCATTGCTGGGAGACTGTATTCCGAGATCGTGTTCCACATCTAGCGGAGTGTTCCGTTCATTGTTACGCTTTCCTCTTCATTAAGTTGATCTTAGCCTGCATATATGGTTAGACAGATTACTTCTGTCTGTCTGCGGGAAATAGAAGGATAGACACAGGTGATCCACACAAACTCTGGTAATCCTGTAACTTGTCAAAGAGTGTGCTTCCAGTTCATGTCCCACATCTAGCAGGTTCTTCCGTTGGTCTGATCCCACAATCCATAATTAATATTTGAATGGTGGATGTCAGGCTATGTAGAGCGCAATGTCCAGTGCAGTATGCTCAGAATGGAGGGCTAGTGTCACTGTATGTGAGAAGGAGGGAGAAAACAATAAAAAAAATTATAAAAACATATGAATGTCCCCCTGCACCTAATAAGAGGAAACAAATAATCAGGAGAAAAAGGTAGTCATGTTATCTTTGATGAGTCCTTCTGACTAATACATCCTTATTTAACCAATAAATTGCCCAAAGTCAAGTTTTATGTTGAGCTGCTTCAGAGACACACGGCTAGATTTAGAGTTTGGCGGCCAAAGGGGTGCGTTAGCTACGCGTGCTTTTTTTCCCCCGCACCTTTTAAATACCGCTGGTATTTAGAGTTCACAGAATGGCTGGGTTTTCAGTGCGTTAGGCTCCAAAAAGGGAGCGTAGAGCATAATTTAACGCCACTGCAACTCTCGATACCAGGGGTGCTTACAGACGCGGCCAGCTTCAAAAACGTGCTCGTGCACGATTCCCCCATAGAAAACAATGGGGCTGTTTGAGCTGAAAAAAAACCTAACACCTGCAAAAAAGCCGCGTTCAGCTCCTAACGCAGCCCCATTGTTTCCTATCGGGAAACACTTCCTATGTCTGCACCTAACACCCTAACATGTACCCCGAGTCTAAACACCCCTAACCTTACACTTATTAACCCCTAATCTGCCGCCCCCGCTATCGCTGACCCCTGCATATTATTTTTAACCCCTAATCTGCCGCTCCGTACACCCCCGCCACCTACATTATCCCTATGTACCCCTAATCTGCTGACCTAACATCGCCGACCCCTATATTATATTTATTAACCCCTAATCTGCCGCCCCCAACGTCGCCTCCACCTAACTACATTTATTAACCCCTAATCTGCCGACCGGACCTGAGCGCTACTATAATAAATGTATTAACCCCTAATCCGCCTCACTCCCGCCTCAATAACCCTATAATAAATAGTATTAACCCCTAATCTGCCCTCCCTAACATTGCTGACACCTAACTTCAAGTATTAACCCCTAATCTGCCGACAGGAGCTCACCGCTACTCTAATAAATGTATTAACCCCTAAAGCTAATTTTAACTTTAACCCTAACACCCCCCTAAATTAAATATAATTTAAATCTAACAAAATAAATTAACTCTTATTAAATAAATTATTCCTATTTAAAGCTAAATACTTACCTGTAAAATAAACCCTAATATAACTACAATATAAATAATAATTATATTGTAGCTATTTTAGGATTAATATTTATTTTACAGGCAACTTTGTAATTATTTTAACCAGGTACAATAGCTATTAAATAGTTAATAACTATTTAATAGTTACCTAGTTAAAATAATTACAAAATTACCTGTAAAATAAATCCTAACCTAAGTTACAATTAAACCTAACACTACACTATCAATAAATTAATTAAATAAACTACCTACAATTATCTACAATTAAACCTAACACTACACTATCAATAAATTAATTAAATACAATTCCTACAAATAAATACAATTAAATAAACTAACTACAGTACAAAAAATAAAAAAGAACTATGTTACAAAAATAAAAAAATATTTACAAACATTAGAAAAAAATTACAACAATTTTAAACTAATTACACCTACTCTAAGCCCCCTAATAAAATAACAAAGACCCCCAAAATAAAAAAAATGCCCTACCCTATTCTAAATTACAAAAGTTCAAAGCTCTTTTACCTTACCAGCCCTTAAAAGGGCCCTTTGCGGGGCATGCCCCAAAGAATTCAGCTCTTTTGCCTGTAAAAAAAAAACATACAATACCCCCCCCCACATTACAACCCACCACCCACATACCCCTAATCTAACCCAAACCCCCCTTAAATAAACCTAACACTAAGCCCCTGAAGATCTCCCTACCTTGTCTTCACCATGCCAGGTTCACCGATCGGTCCAGCAGAGGGTCCGAAGTCTTGATCCAAGCCCAAGCGGGGGGCTGAAGAGTGACGTCCATCCTCGAGCTGAAGTCTGGATCCAAGCGGCGGCTGAAGAAATCCATCATCGGGCTGAAGTCTTGATCCAAGCGGGTGCTGAAGAAGTCCATCATCGGGATGAAGTCTTCTATGAAGCAGCATCTTCAATCTTCTTTCTTCTGGAGCCATCATCTTCCAGCCGACGCGGAACATCCTCTTCTACCGACGCCTACTCGCCGAATGACGGTTCCTTTAAATGACGTCATCCAAGATGGCGTCCGTCGAATTCCGATTGGCTGATAGGATTCTATCCTGTTGGAATGTTTCTCCTTTCAGCATGCTGTCACAGGTCACACAGTCCCCACATTTAAAGCAACCCTTCTTATTTGATTTCAACCAGGTGGTCCCTTCATAGCACTTAATGGGGTCAGTTTTAACCAATAGGTCTCTCAAATTTTTTGCTCGACGATAAACAACCCTAGGGGGCTGTTTATGCAAAAATGGTAGTGTTTTGTCGGTGTTGATCAAGTCCCAATGTTTGGAAACCATATTTTTCACATCTTGGTGCATAGGATCAAAAGTGGTGATAAAATTGAGACTCTCATCTAGTATGGTATTGTTCTTCATGGTGACTACTGCACCCTCTGAGCGTTTCACCACTTTCTCCTTAATCTCCTTAACCAGCTCATCATCATATCCACGTGCAATTAGCTTATTTGACATCTCGTCCAATTGTGTCTCTCTATAACATGCCTCGGTATTTGACATAGGGCTGTTGGGCTAGTCTACAATTTTTCCAGGGCTGCTTTTTATTCCCAGTCAAGCCCTGACCAAAGTGGTAGCTACGCTTAAAAGGAGTGTTTTACCCTTGGAACTTTTGACCAACACCTGGAACTTCCTCTTGGCCTTTAAAGTGTTAAAAACGCTGATTGCTGTCATGCGGAAAATCGGGCCATCCCCAAGTGTGGTTTTTTGTGTACTTTTTTTTCTGATTTTCCCTGTTTTGCCTGCCTTTTTTTTTGCTTGTTGTTACTGCTCTGGTTATAGCTGGACGCTATACAAGTGTTTTATGGAGTCAGTCTGTAATATCACATGTAACAGTCGTCACTGCTAAATGTCTAAGTATAATATATGGAATAACTATAGATTGTATTAGCCAGCCTGGGAAATCTTTTGGATCTAATGTTTGCTAGAAGTGATGTATGCTCCCCAGTCCTCAGGGGATAGAAGAAAAAGCAATATTTATGAACTGTTTCTGGTTACTTTGTTTGTAACATATATAAGTAGAGGTACTTAGTACAACAGTAGGTTACTGTTGGTGGTTATACACTGATTGATAGCTTTTAAAGCCATATAAACTTGCTTTGCCGAACACAAAACTTAGACTTCACTATCTTAAAAATAAGCTGGTCTCTGTCAAATAGGCTTAACAGCCTGGCATTGCTATAAAAAAAAAGAAAAAAGAAAAAAAAGGGCACTTTTATTATAACTAATATCAGGTATTTGTAGAGCACCAACAGATTCTGCAGCGCTATAACACGTCAAAATACAATGAGCTTGGTCTTCTCAGGCGTTACACTAAAATCACTACAAGATATATACTGTATATATATATATGTTTTGTTTTTGTTTGTTTTTTGGGGGGGGGTTTCTTCCCTTTTTCAATTTTTGTTTTCTATACACACTGACTTACATTTATACAGAAATACGATTTCTCTTCACCTTTATTGCACATGGAAAGATATATTACACAAAATAATCTTAAGTCACCAGCCATGCCTGTTAAGCATAAAGATAAAAAAGCATAGGGTTTCAGATGCAAGTATAAAGACAGTCAATGAGCCTAATATCGCTAAACAAGAGCTACAGCCACTAGTCAGCCAGCTGTCAGATTTATTCTTTCCTCAATTCGAGCTCCTGAAATCTCAAAGGATTAATCTGACCACAGAAGTGAGACAATTTGCCAATAGGTTGAAAGAGGTAGAAAATAGAGTCTCAGAAGTGGAACATGTGGTTAATGATCAGTCACATGTACTCAGCGATCTAGAGAAAAATATGAAATTTGCCCAGTGTAAAGTAGAGGACCTCTCTAGGCACAATAACTTGAAAATTATTGGTCTACCTGAGAAACAGGAATTTGCAGATTTATTAAATTTTGCCGCAGTCATACGTCTTAAAGCTTTGGGGCTCAACAATAGTTTTTGCTTATGAAGATTGAAAGGGCTCATAGGATGGGCTCCCAAAGGATTAACTCTGCAGGATTATCGCAAAACAGACCAATAATGATCAAGTTCTTAAATTATCAGGACACAAGAAATCTCCTGAGACTCTATAGAAAAACTGACAAACCTGTAGTTGATGACACCAGATTACTAATCTTTCAAGACTACTCTAACGAAACCACTGCTAAGAGAAAAGAAATGGCACCATATTGCACAAAATTAATACATCTAGGCCTTAATGCTAGATTAATGTATCCAGCTAAAATCCTAATTGATGAGAAAGATACAACTATTACACTCTCCAAAATTGAAGAGGTGACAGAATATTTCAAGCAAAAAAATCTTCTTGCCTTACCAGATTATTTAGGAGTGGAAATGCTGTACTACTATAATGTTAACAGGAGACTAGCTCGCTGTGTTTTTAAATTATGTTGTTTTTGTTGTTGTTTTTGTTTAGTTTTTTTCTTCTTTTTTTATTTTCTTGCCCCTGCCCCCTTCTGTCCCTGATAAATAGATGATAAAATAATTTTTTTTAATGTGTATCATGCAATGTTGGGGGTATAAGTTCCCTGGCTAAATGGAAATTGGTGATAAAACAACTAGCTAAATATATTCCTGACATAGCTTTTATCCAAAAAAACTCACCTAAAAAGCCAGGAAAGTGATAAACTTAAGAGTGAGTAGGTGAAGTCTTAGCTACGCCCTGTTTGGCCAGAAAAATAGAAGTTGCGTTTTTATTTCATTAAAACTTCTCCTACAAAATAATAAATAAAGAGTTTGATACTGATGAAAGATGGGCAATTGTAGAAATTGAAGCAGAGTTTTATTCTTTGTAATATCTATGGGGCAAATAATATAGATATGATATTCCGGAATAATCTTATAACTAAACTTTCTAAATACATTGGACTAATTCTGATAGTTGCAGGTGATTTTAATTTGATGCCTTTATGGCCACTTGACAGAGCAGGCAAAAAAACATTCATCCTAGGGCTCATAAATCAAAAATCTTCTCTCAAATATGTAAATCCTTAAAATTGCATGATATATGGCGCATCCTCTTCCCCTCATGTAAGAAGTTTACATTTGTGAATCAAAAGCGCATAGGACACTATCAAGGATTGACATATTTTTAGTAGCTGATAAAATTCTAGCCATAGATCTCAAAGGTGAAATAAATGACATTGTTATTTCCGACCACGCTATTATATCCATGGAGGTGCCCAATAGAGAACCAAATAAAGAACAAACCTCAAATCTCTTCTTCCCTAAGTATTTAGTGAACAATGTCCAGTTTGGGGGATGGCTTTTGCATAAATGGAGAGAATGTGTGCAATTCATTGATTCATATAGACATAAAACAGAAATATTTTGGGAAACTGCTAAAGCATATTTAAAAGGCGAAATTAAGTCATACATGGTTACGCAAAAAAATAAATCTAAACCCAGAGAAATCCAACTATTGAATCAAGTTAGAAATGCATACAAAAATGAAATACACAATCCTTTAAAACCCTACTGGGATACATACATTTTAGCCAGACAGGAAAGGGACGTGTTCTTTATACAAAGATCTTCCTGGCAGGATCAAAAAGTGAATGCCATAAATAAAGGTCAATATGGTAAATCGGCTAAATATTTATCTAGGCTAGATAAAGCTAGAAAAAAGAACAATACCATTCAAGCTATAATAGATAACAATATAAGGCACATTTATCAAAGCGTCAATCTCAGTGCATTGGCCGGCATCAATACGCTCGCCAGACATCTCTGACATGGATCTGAATACGATACCCTTATTTATCAAAAATCAAAACCAGTCATCGATGTGCATTTATTTGGGGTTTTCCCAACTTTATTTGTACCATTTCATTACTGTCCATGAACAAGCACATTTCTCTAAAGCTAATATTTTATTTTTCCACTGTTAATGTCCAAGAAATAGCTACATTTATAACTTAACAAACAATTTCTCATAGAAAGTTATTTTTTATAAATATTTGTTATCCAAAAAAATCTGTTATATGATACTTTCACATAAATTAATGTGTATTTGTATTTCTAGAAGTCATGATATGCTTTTATCTCTTTTTTTATATAAATGATTATTAATGCTATACTTTGTACATATATCTTTGCACATACTTTGCACATATATATATGTGTGTGTGTGTTATGTCAGAAATCTTTTGCAAACATATTTACATGTCCCTAAATTCCTTTTTATGTTCTAAACAATATTGTCTTTCATATCTCTGTGTTTATTTATACCACTATATGTATATAGTATAAATGTATTATTATTTTGAGCAGGAATAATTGCAAATATAACATGTAATCAGAGTATCATATGTATTTATTTGCAATCAATGGATATTTTAAGAGCTGGACCAGTTTTCTCTCCGTACCTGTGTAACCCCTCCTGATTGCAATCTAGTTTAAAAACCACCTCTTCACAGGTGTTATAAAATGGGTTGGCATATAAGATGACATTTCTTACTGAAAAAGAAATTCAAGAGAAAGAAGAAATACACTGAAAATAGCATGACAGTAAAGAGGTGATTTTAATTTATGCTGTATCTGAATCATGACAGTTTAATGTTAGGTGGGCTATCCCTTTGAGCTATCAGCTTAAGATTCTATTGAATCAAACATCAATTAAAATTTTAAAATCATTGTCTGAAATATTACACTGTGTGTCTTAATGTCAGCATCAATGTTTATCTTTAATACTAATTTCACATATACATACTTTCAAAGTATAATACACAATGTAACAAATGGCACTTAGAAGTTCTGATGAGTGATCAATTACACAAATATCGAGCAATTTGATTCGTTAGTGATAGTTTAAAATTTATATTTGAATCAGATTGGCTGATGTCCTAAATCATGTGATTATGCATATTCCAATCAAAAGTGGTTAAAAAATTCACTAGTGTGTGGGTTGTTTAGGAGTTTGCGTCATAATTGGTGCAAAAAGTGTTGCGCCAAAATTGGTGCTAAGTAAAGAGTGTGACTTGTATTACATGGCTTAAACATGGTGCAAATAGATTTTTCCAAAAAAATAAAAAGGACGTTAGCTATATTATGTTGTGTATTTATTTCATTTGTATATCTATATCTATTAGTGCGACAAGCTTGGGGCAAACTTTTTAACAAGATTGTAGAAATAATATTTTCCATTTGCTTTGTAATGAGAGACAAATTTGTAGCATAATCCATAAGTAATAATGTATTTTTCATTTTTATCCCTATATCTACTAGTGCACCAAATGTGGAGCAAAAATATTGTTTGATTTAAAAAGGGTATACAATTTTAATAGAGTTTCTAATTTACTTTTATTATCTAATATACTTCATTCTCTTGCAGCATCAAACATAAGCTTTCTGTGTTTAAAGACTCCCAATGACTTCTATGGCACCTGCGACCTCAAGGGTTGCGGATTTAAAACTAGGAACGCTGCGTCGAAATAGACGTGAGCGTACCTGTTAAATGTTTGATAAACTGGGAAAAAGGGTCAAATAGAGTCGAATCTGAATTTGAAACATCTGTAATGACGCAAGCATCGATCTGCGTCGGATTGAAATTGCGGGATCGTATTTTACGTAAAAAAATTCAACATTTGCCGATCTTGAAGCTTTGATATCTACGGCGGATCAATCTTGCGAGAAATAAGACGTGGGATTCAAGAGTATTTTCAGTTGACGCTTTGATAAATAGACCCCATTGAGCTATCAGAGATAAAAAAAAACAAATTTCTTAAATGTGAACAATAAAAACAGCTTCTGGAGGAAAATTGCTGGCCCAAAAGTTTCAATGGTCTTAGTGAATCAACTGAATAATCTGATTTCTAGGGATGAGATTTTAAAGGCTATAGATGCAGTTAAGTTGAATAAGGCTCTGGGTCCTGACCAAGTTCCAGCAGAGTTCTATGAAATACTAAAAGATGAGATAGTAGACACATTACTGGCACTTTTTAATGGATACTATATAGAGAACCAAAAGCTCTCAAAATACTTCACTGCTTCAGTTATTACACTTATACTCAAAAAAGGAAAGGACCCCTTGATCCTGGATCTTATAGACCGATATCATTGCTAAATGTTGACTACAAACTGCTTTCTCTCATAATAGCTAACAGATTTAAAACCTACTTGAATGCGATTATTCATGAGGACCAAACAGGCTTTATGTCAGGTAGATCTTCTATTAAAAACATTTGCAAAGTTACTGTATTACTAGAATATTTCTGGAACAAAACATATGAAAATAAAGCTAAAAATAAAATAGATATGGCTTTACTTTCAATTGACACAGAGAAAGCTTTTGATTCGGTAATTTGGAATCACTTAGCGCATTTTGGCTTTGTAGGCCACTTTTAATCGTTTATACAAAAAAACTACGACAATCCTATATCAGGAATCTTAATTAACGGGAGTCTTACTAATACATTTGAACTACACAAGGGTACAAGGCAGGGCTGCCCACTCTCTCCTCTTCTTTTTAATGTAGCTATCGAGCCTCTGGCAATTGCACTCAGACAGAAATTAAAAGGGATCTCTTTAGGTGATAGAGATATAATACTTTTGCTATATGCAGATGATCTCCTTCTATTCTTAAAAAACACTAACACTAGTATAGCCAAAACACTTAGTATTTTTTCTCTGGATACAAGATTAACTTCAGCAAGTCTGAAATTCTTTGGATACATAAAAATAATGCTAGTTATTCACATCACCCGTTTAAGGAGGTAAATTCTATTAAGTATTTAGGAATTCACCTTCACAAGAATCCTAATCACTGGTACAATCTTAATTATGCTAAGTTTTTTTTAAGAAACTGTTCCAAAGCTACAAAGATGGAGCCAATTCCCGATATCTCTTTCCGCCAAAATCATATTTATTAAAACAATTCTCTTCCCTCAACTAATATATATCATGCAAAATCTTCCATTATTCATCCCTAGAAAAGATATTAATGCTTTTAATAGGAACTGTGCTAAATTAATTTGGGGTAGGAAAATATATATTTTCTCAATTAAGAAGATAACACAGGCGGTGGAGTTTGGGGGCTTTGCTTTTCCTTATATTGAATGGTACAATATCTCAATTATAGCTAGGCTTGCAATTGACTATTTAACGGATAGTAACTACTAAACAGACAGCTATCTTGAAGAAACAATAATCTCTTTATTTTTGTTAAAAGCTGTCCTACATTGTTCAACCTCAAACATCCCAATAAATATTCAAAACAACTCAGTCTTATATAATGTTATTATCGCCTGGCAGAAGGTGTGCACTAAATGCGAGGTAAATTATCACATATCACAATTTTTACCAATTAGAGGTAATCCAGAATTCTCACCAGGTTAAAATAAAGAGGTGTTTAGAACCAGGCCCATACTGAGCGTCAGGCATACTGGGCAAACGCCCGGTAGGCCATGCGGTAGTTTGGCCCCGGCCACTGCGACCGCATTGAATAATTAATTTTTTTTTGAGAAAAACTGATTTCTTTTTTTATTATTATGTATTAAAATTTTATTTTATTATGTGTACTGTACCAGGGACTTTTGATTTCAAAAAGCAAGCTGGCGCCGCAGGCGCAGCCTTAGCCAGTCCATTTGTCACTCTCAGAGTCTGAGATCAGATCTGGTGATCACTGAGGAGCACCTGGGCTGGGCATGACTAGTGACAATATCTGGCACGTGTCTGCACTACAATGATGCCGTGTTCCATGTCTATGTGACACTCACAGTCACACAGAAGATGCTGTCCGCAGCCGGGCCCAGCAGCCATGAGGGCTCTCAGCAGGACAGCAGTGGACCATGGGCGGGCGTCCAGGTGAGCAGAGAGGGCCTTTTTTTCAGTCACTAGCCCAGATTTACTTGTCCGCAATGCTGACCAGCTATAGGGTTGTGGTTTAGATTTAGATACACATGCCACCATGTCATGTGCCTTTGCCGGCTGCCACACAGCAACAATCTCCTCTGCTGTGGTGCTGGTGGGGTCAGGGTGGGCAGGATTTGGGAAACCACCACTGGCCTGGCAGACTGGCACTCAGTTTGAGACAGAAATGGACTGGTGAGTGGTGACAGCACAGTTGCAGTGCTGCCATGTGTGTGTGTTTGTGTGTGGGGGGGGATGCCGCGAAAGTCCGACGACCCTGTATTGTTATAGGACGCAACTTAATATTGTCAGGGTACCTGTGAAGTAACATTAAATAAACTACAAATGTATCAATTAATTAAGCATTGAATTTTAGCTAATATCTAATTTGATATGAATTGGTCTCACTATAGCCACTGACCCCCCTTCGCCCCCTTCGCCCCCCCCTTCGCTGCTCAAGACATCTAAGAGAGCAAAAGAGATAATACAATTGTTCAATTAGTGAAGATAGATCACTAAACCTTTGAAGCCCAAAGCTTTACAGGGAAGGTAAACATTGCCCTGATAATTACCTAGTTCAGGATGCCCCCTGGGGGGCATAGACAAGATTCTGCACATGAAGTCAGATAAGCAAGCAAAATTCTGAGGATGTGGTTATTAGCACAGGCATGTTAATTACCCCTGAAACAACTAAATACACATCGGGCCTGGGAACAAAGAAAGTTACTTACAGACATGTGGAAATGCTGTGACTTAATCTTCATATAAGTTAATAGTCTCCATACTTTATTATATTAACAACAATATATATATATATATATATATATATATATATACACATATATATTGTGATGAAACTTATAACATATTAGATAAGTGCCTGCTGTATTAAATATGTAACCCCATGTTTGGAATGTTAACCAACTGCATAACCTTATTTTAAAATATATACCATAAATAACCACATATGTAAAATGTTTAACCAAATTGTTTCAAAATGGATAACATATTCTTATATTTTTCAGACATCTAATAAGTGCATATGTAATTGGTGCTGTAAATTATACCATATGTTTCTATACACTCAGCAAGAGATATACAGATATGAAATTCTTACTTTAATATGGGATAATAATCCAATGTAAATATAGCTACATGAAATTACATCTGACTGCTACTCACAAGGTATGTGTCAAGGTTTCTACCATTCCATGCAGTCAGCCAGACGTGGTCACCTCGGGACTTGAACCTGGGTCATCTCTTTTCCTAGGCTTGTTATCTTGCCTCTAAGCCATGGCTGCTTCTCTCTATTTGTGTGTCTGTGTATGTAAGCCTTTCATTACCTTTCCTTATCCTGTCTGAAGCACTGAGGCTAGGCTCTGGATATTGCTTTGCCTGGATCACCTGTGCTCATTTACAACCTGTCAGTCAGGCTTATCTGGGACTTCCTACAAATTAGCAGCTCATTATCTGGCTATATAACCCTGCCTTTTCCTGTGCTCAGTGTTCTTTGTTTCATGTTTCCTGTTTAGGTGTCTTTGTTCCTAAATCCCCAAGACTGACCCTGGCTTGTGACCCCTGCTCTGTTCATCATTTACCTGCACCTCTGGCTTCCTTTGATCTCTGCAATACCTTGACTACTCTCTTGGAATTACCCTTGTTTGTACAGCACACTCGGATCCTTGTTTTGTGCACACAGCCCCCGTGCATTTATTCACAGCCCAGGTGGTTTTCTTACCTGATCACTTTGGGCTGTGATACCTGTAAGGGTGAGCACATATCTCTGCTACAGACTCCAATTCAGGCAAGACCTTTACAGTATGTCTATGATATAAATTGGTGACTAGGAAATGCAATATATATACCAGTATATTGAATGAACTGATATATTAATTAATATCATACTGAAAGCATTAAATTATTAAAAATCCTTTTAAATACTCTAATATTTAAATGTATAAGAATTACTCTGTAATATGGTACTAGAGATATACTCATGTTTAGTATGAAAATACTCAGATTAAATATTACTATATGGTCCCATATATGCTGAACATATAATTTATTATTATCAGGAAATAGTAAGAATATTAAAGATACATTTGGATATAAGAATATTGTGATAACAAAGCCGTTTTTCCTGCTCATGTTGCCCTCCGGTGGTTTATGCGAGAATTGCAACCAAAGAAGTTTGTAGTATGAAATAACCATAGATTTCCAGTAAGCCAATGAAGGGACCAGCTTCGATAAGGGCGTATCTGAATTTTCACCAATGATTACAAAATAGATGCAGGCTTATCACTTGATAAAAGCTCATGCAAGAGGAAAGAAAGGGGTCTTTGCTGGAATTTTGACTGACTCAAAACTGCTGCCTTTGGAACACAGTCTTTATAAAGCAAAACTGGGCCTAAGTTTTCTTTCTCCATAATTGCAAATACCTTTCTTATTTATGAGGTGAACGGATTAATCTGAAAAAGCTGAAATTTAAAAATTGGTTTATTTGGTAATGTACACGGCTGCTCATATTTTTAATTTTTTAAATCAAGGTATTCTAAAACTATAGTTATATCGTAGTGTGATTTAAAAGGAGATTTATTCTTATATTTAATAATAATTAGACCAAGGGTAGTAAGTATACTGGTATTAAATATAAATATTTAGAAATAATTTTTGTATTTTAATATCATAAGTTAATTACAGTTATTGTTATTTATATATATATATATATATATATATATATATATATATATATATATACACAGAGTGTATATATATATATATATATATATATATATATATATATATATATTAGAATTTGTCTTATTGTGGCTGAATCAGAGGTTATTGATAAATTCCTCTTATCCTTACAGGTAAAAAGAGGTCAGACATTAAAAACCTCTGAAACACTAATATGCATCTCCCATATAATGCAAAATCTGGGTATAACAATGACCCATACTGCCAAGGTAAATATTGGAACTATTCCAATACATGTTATTGTGCATAACATGACCCCACAGGATATCACCTAGTCCAAGGGAACTACCATAGGATATGCTCTAGACTCCAGTTACTATACTTTTGGATTCCAGAATAATGTAATTGGGCTAATACCTGAAGGATACTTAACTGAAGAACAGTTAATAGAACAATCCTTTGCATCTATGCCAGAGGGATTGTTTACAATTCAGTCTATTTATCTGTTCATCTGTAAAATTGAAGAAGCCTCCCTAGTATTTGATCAGCCAATCAAACAGCAAGAATACCCCAATACCCAGAATCATGGGGGCAATGTAAATTATAATCAAGGGGATCTCACTTCTAGGTTGGAAGAAGCCTATGAGGTAGGGCAGCCTGAAATCTTTTCAGGATTTCAGCAAATAGTCAAAGAGCAAATCTCCTTAGCTAATGGCTGTTCCAGCGATGATGAACGCCAACAGCTACGAGAACTCCTGATGGAGTACAAGGATATTTTTGCTAGGGATTCTTATGAGTGTGGGACTACAGACCTGCACATTGCAAGAATCCAAACAGATCCCAATGCACCACCTGTTTTTGTTAAACAATACAGACTTCCTTTAAGCTCATATGATTCTCTTGCAGAAATCATTAGGAACCTGGAAGAAAGGGGTATCATCAGACAGGTGCACAGCTCTTATAACAATCCTATTCTATGTGTTCTTAAACCCAATGGACGGACAATGGCGTTTGTGTGCTGACTTAAGACAGCTAAACAAATGAGTGTACATATCTGGCTGGCCTGTGCCATACATTGACCAGTGCCTAGCGCATATGCAGGGATCCAAAATATTCACAGCCATTGTTTGTGCACAGGGATTTTGGACCATAAAGGTACACGAGGAGGACCAGTATAGGCTTGCATTCTCATTCTTAAAGGTCCAGTATGCATTCTAAAGGCTCCCGTTTGGATACTTAAATTCTGGACATGAAGTTACTGTATTCATGCATAAGGCTATGCCTGATGCACTGGAAAGGGGGACTTATCTTGTGTTGATGATGTTTTGATCAAAAGCACAGACTTTGAAAAACACACCACAAAACTTAAATATGTTCTCAGCCAACTTAAAAGGGCAGGTGTCAAGTTATCCCTACAAAAAGCTAAATGGTGTCGCACTCATGTAAACTTCTTGGGACATGAAATTACTTCTGAAGGGTTAAATCCTCAGAAGAAAAAGATGGAAGCTATAATAAATTCTATGAACCCAACTAACTTAAAGGAATTGAGATCATTCCTGGGTATGACAAATTATTCTCACAAATGTATTAATAATTATGCAGAATTAGCTAAATAACTGCTACTTCTTCTAAAGAAGGATGTAAAATGGCACTGGAGTGAGACTCAAGAGACAGCCATAAGAGAGCTGAAGAGAAAACTATTTCTACTTAGAGACAGGTTACACAGATATAAGAGTGCTGTTTTATACCAAAAGCACGATAATTTAAGCAAAGTCATTGCTTATGCGAGCAAAACTTTATCCCCAGTAGAAATAAAATGTAAGCCCTCTTATCTACTGTATGGGCTCTACAAAATTTCCACAGCTTTATACAGGGCGAGAACATTATTAACCAAATTGTTTAAAAATGGATAACATATTCTTATATTTTTCAGATATCTAATAAGTACATATGTAATTGGTGCTGTAAATTATACCATATGTTTTTATACACTCAGCAAGAGATATACAGATATGAAATTCTTATATTAATATGGGATAATAATCCAATGTAAATATAGCTATAAGAAATTACATCTGACTGCTACTCACGAGGTATGTCTATGATATAAAATGGTGACTAGGAAATGCAATATATATATATATATATATATATATATATATATATATATATATATATATATATATACCAGTATATTGAATGAAATGATATATTAATTAATATCATACTGAAAGCATTAAATTATTAAAAATCATTTTAAATACCCTAATATTTAAATGTATAGGATTTACTCTGTAATATGGTACTAGAGATATACTCGTGTTTAGTATGAAAATACTCAGATTAAATAGTACTATATGGTACCATATATGCTGAACATATAATTTATTAATATCAGGAAATAGTAAGTATATTAAAGATACCTTTGGATATAATATTATTGTGCTAATAAAGCTGTTTTTCCTGCTCACGTTTCCCTCTGGTGGTTT